>NC_092112.1:46278133-46578133 GCF_045679555.1 Salvelinus alpinus
TAGCTAACATAGCAGTCCTCTGCTTGAGTAGGGTCTTTCAGTAGGCTAAACTAGCTAGCTACATTTACTAGCTAAGTAAATGAAACTGAAAAAATATGACAATCTCTATTTCTCTTTTGCTTCTTCATTTTGGAAGAAATGTATTTGTTCAAAACTGTTCAACTATTGTCTTTCTGAGTCAACTACTCACCACATTTTATACACTGCAGTGCTAGCTAGCTGTAGCATATGCTTTCAGTACTAGATTCATTCTCTGATCCTTTGACTGGGTGGACAAAATGTCAGTTCATGCTGGAAGAGCTCTGAAAGGCTGGAGGACATCCTCCGGAAGTTGTCATAATTACTGTGTAAGTCTATGGAAGGGGGTGAGAACCATGGGCCTCCTAGGTTTTGTATTTGTATTGTATTGTACCCAGAGGAGGACGGAAGCTACACCATGGTGCTACCCTACAGACTGCTGTTGAGGCTACTGTAGACCTTCTTTGCAAAATAGTGTGTTTTAATCAGTTATTTGGTGATATATTTAGTATAGTTTTATCTAAACAGGATAACTTTTTTTATGTTTTACAATTTAAATTGTTATGCCCCGCTCAGTAGATGACGCCAGTGTGAGTGGTTGCCAAGATGACCCAGAGCATGAACGACCCCACCATGTCCACACAGCAGGGAATCCGTGTGTCATGAGGAGCGATGGAAAAATATAAAAGGAAAAGAGAGGAGGAGAAAAGGAAAAGAGAGATCAGTCTTATCCAGACTTATGACAGGTTATTATTTAGTGGCATTTAAAGCATCACTCAATGGCAGGAGACAAATAACAGTTTTTCAACCAGACACTGTGTGTTTTGTCCTCTTGTACTGTGTGAGGTTAATAGGTCCTTGCTGTACTGTGCGAGGTTAAAAGGTTCCCCCGTCATGTTTAAAGGATTACTCTTTCATCTCTCTACTATAGTTACTGAATTGCAACTCACTGGGGTGGCTGTTAGCTGAGTGGTTAGAGCATTTGGCCAGTAACAGAAAGGTTGCTGGATCAAATCCCTGAGCTGACAAGGTAAACATCTGTTGTTCTGCCCCTGAACAACGCAGTTGCATGACATTGTCTCCTCAACTCTCTTTTCGTTTGTTCTATTTATGTGTGATTACAGCTGCACTTTGCAGAAATCGATCTGTCATCTCCTGGTTGCTAAGTCTAATAGTTTGCCTAATTTCAGTTTATGTGACAAAACAATCACGTACAGTGTAGAGAGAATCATTTTACCATATTTTTTCCAGAAAGAAAAATATTGTATTTTCAGCTGTTTTAATAAGCTAGTGTACAAAAACTGAGAGTAAAAGATGCAGAAATGAAACTTAAGAACGTGAAGCACAGAGAAAGCACACACAGAACAGATCTACCGCTTCTTAGACTTGCTTTCAATGAGAATGACAGATCTATAACTCATATTTCTATGTGAATGTGGTCAGGTTGCCCAAAAAGTTACATATTGCAGCTTTAAATCTGGTCAGAATTCCCACCTATATGGCCTACTTTTGACCCGGGCTCATAGTTTCCCTCATTAGAATGTTCTACAAAATGCCCTTTTACCCATATGACTTGAATCAGGTCTCAGAAGACTATAACACATGTGAAATATGAAATCTAGATTAAATGCTGACAGTTCACAGCTCTAGTAGTAAACTAGGGCTGACAAAAGATGATGAGCAGCTTAGAAGTGTGACTGTTGTAGTGAAGTCATAGGGTGACCTCATGTTGGTTGTTGTCTCTTGGCAGATTCTATAAGTAGAGGAAAGTCTGACGTTCTCTGCTCTGGCCTGGAAGGAGATGAGTAAGGAATAAGGATGCATATGGATGATGTTTGATTGCTGGCTCTGCCACAATGGTGACATCATTGTTTAGAATGTTTGCTCTGATAAAATCATCTTGTATGTCACGCCCTGACCGTAGAGAGCTTTTTATGTCTCTATTTTGGTTTGGTCAGGGTGTGATTTGAGTGGGCATTCTATGTTCCTTTTTCTATGATTTGTATTTCTGTGTGTTTGGCCGGGTGTGGTTCTCAATCAGAGGCAGCTGTCTATCGTTGTCTCTGATTGAGAACCATACTTAGGTAGCCTTTTTCCCACCTGTATTTGTGGGTAGTTGTCCATGTATAGTTGCCTGTGAGCACTACGTTGGCGGCATGTTTTTTCGTTTTGATGTTTATTGTTTTGTTGGCGACATCTTAAAATAAAGAAGTATGCACGCTCACCACGCTGCGCTTTGGTCCGCTGTTTCCACCTTAGAGGATCGTGACATTGTAAGACAAAGGAAGACAAAGGATTCTCCCTCCGTACCAAGAACATTAACACTGTGAATTTCACCGGTCTACGGTATATCCTGTAATCCACAGTACATCGTGTACAGTCTAGATCAGGGGTGTCAAACTCATTTCGCATCGTGGGCCACATACGGCCTAGGGAGATGTCAAGTGGGCCGGACCATTAAAATTATACCATACTCTGCTATAAATAACCAAAATATCATGTCTTTCCTTTGTTTTGGTGTAAAGAAGCACAAGAACATTAGGAAAATATTGAAATTTAATGAACTATCCTTTTACAAAACATTTCATGAAACACCTCATATTTCCTTAGACAAATGTGCAATTTACTTTTATCATTCACAAATATGCATTGCAACTGATCCCACTGATTGTCTTCTACGGCTTGTCTTCTACTCTGATGGAAAGAGTGCGCCCCTTAGCGGATAATCCATGAATTGCAGCGAATTAAAAATATTAATTCCATGTCTTTTATGCATTTTTTCCACTTTCAAATTATCCTGCGGGCCTGATCGAACCTCCTTGGGGGCCGGTTCCGGCCCGCGGGCCGTATGTTTGACACCCCTGGTCTAGATTCTAGAGCTGGAGTCCAATTAGAAACCATGCTGTTCTGAGCTAGTGAAAAGACAGAAGTGCAAGTTTTGGTCGAGGTCCATTGAAATACATACACCGAGTGTACAAAACATTAAGAACACCGGCTCTTTCCATGACATCCACTGACCAGGTGAATCCAGGTGAAAGCCATGATCCTTTATTGATGTCACTTTTTAAATAATGTTTTATTTATTTATTTCTTGAATATTCGAAACATACCATATACTTGCAGTGAAGCCGCTGAGCAACTACATCATACCAGTCATCCAACAGATTCCCATTCAGAGCGACACACAGAAGCATCCAGGGTCAATGCCCTGCTCAAGGGCACGTTGACCGATCTCCCACCAGGCCAAAAATCATGAACCCCAACCCTCCAAGATCCCCCCATGGAAGAAAAAATATATAAAATACAATTATCTCCATTCCCCACCCCCAAGAACCCCCCCAAATGCACCAACAACCAAGAAAATGAACTAAAGAGAAAAAAGAAAAAGACAGGAGAAAACAGCAAACAACAATGCAAAAAATACAAACAAAACCCCCCAAAATAATCAATTTAAAACAAAGGACATCAAGGACAACTAATATCATAACAGCAATGCCAACTGTATATGTTTGTGTGCGCATGTCTGGCACTATTACATGTACAGTATGTGTGTGTTCTTGTATGTGTTTATTTGAATGAGAGTGTGTGTATATGCATGTGTACAAACACCTGCACGGCATCAGCCTCAGGCAAACCGGCATTAGTTGTAAAAACACTGCTACTTAGTGTCATTCAAATGTACTTTTTATTATGTTTTATTTAGAGTTTATTTATTTATTTACTTTTATCTTTGACCATCATTCTATCTCCCGCACAGCAACTCCACTCCCACTTGTCTCCAATTCCACATACCAACCCTCAGCTTCCCTCAGCCCATCCCATCTATCTCTGCTGGCCACACACTTTGGGTATCTACGCAACACATATCTTTCAACTATGCTGTGATGTTTAACGTTGTCACGTTCCTGACCTTATTTCCTTTATTTTGTCTTTGTTTAGTATGGTCAGGACGTGAGCTGGGTGGGCATTCTATGTTATGTGTTTCTATGTTGGGTTCTTTTCAATTAGCCTGATATGGTTCTCAATCAGGGGCAGGTGTTTTACGTTTCCTCTGATTGAGAACCATATTAAGGTAGGCTGTTCACACTGTTTGTTTGTGGGTGATTTTTCCTGTGTCAGTGTTTGTGCCACACGGGACTGTTTCGTTTGTTAGTTTGTTCCTGTTCGTGCGTTCTTCGTTGTCTGTAAGTTCTCATGTTCAGGTCTGTTTACGTCATTTATTGTTTTGTAGTTTGTTAAGAGTTTTTCCGTCTTCGTCTTTCTTTAATAAAACAAACATGTATTCTACCCAAGCTGCATTTTGGTCCGATCCATGCTCCTCCTCAGACAAGGAGGAGAACGAACGTGACAAACGTACAATTTCAATCTATCTAATCGAATGGAATCCACAGATTGCGAGTTGAAGATAAATACTTTTACTAAGAGTATTAGTATATTAGTAATTGACTGACTCTCCAGATCTCCTAACAGTACTATTTCTAGGGTCAATTTTAGATTTTCAGCCATTCCTGAACCTGAGACCAGAAACAGGCTGAGGGCAATACCAAAATAAATGGTCTATTGATTCTGTATTCTCACAACAACATCTGCAGAGCTTTAATGATTTTATGTCCCAATTATTCAACATTTTGTTGGTGGCAAGAATTCTATATAATCATTTTAGCTGAAAAGCACAAAGTTTTGAATCTTGCGTTGTTTTATATATTAACTCATACTGTTCCGTGCAGTGAAAGTGGCTCATGTGCGCCAATACATTACACGGTGGCTTTAAAAAAATGCCCATTAAAGTTGTATCTCTTTTATGCTAAAACACGACATGCCATGCATACTGTAATCAAACACAGACTATTCTGGAGAAGGTAGGGGCTCCTTTTAAACAGCATTTTGTACCATGGAATCGGTACATCAAAAATCTCTTCCCAACTTTTTGGGAATCTGTATGGCACAGTTGTAAACATCCTGGTCCTCATATGAAACTGGTATACTTTCCTATTTATGCTATTTTTATTCCTCCGCCAGTTTTGATCCTTTATATTGGGCAGACAGACCAGTTCTCTACCTCCACCTGCCTCCTCCATTTTTGGAGTAATGCTGTAATCAATTGGTTGTACTCTTGGATTGAGCAGACCTTCCCGTACAATTCTGATAACTCCATGGACATAACTCTACCATTCCAATTTACAATATAATTCAAGAATGGGCCAGCATCCCCGTGGAATGCATGACACCTTGTGGAGTCCATGCCCCGACTAATTGAGGCTGTTCTAACGGCAGGGAAGGGAATGGGAATGTTTCCGTTTTTTTTTCTTATTTCTTGTTTGTTTCACAATAAAACATATTTTCCATCTTCAAAGTGGTAGGCATGTTGTGTAAATCAAATGATACAAACCCACAAAAAATATATATTTTAATTCCAGGTTGTAAGGCAACAAAATAGGAAAAATGCCAAGGGGGTGAATACTTTTGCAAGCTACTGTAAGTACTTTACATCACTGAATTAATGGCCAATGAGAAGGTTTCTTGTATTCATCCTAGTGGACCTGGGAAGCTCTCTTGTCTGTCTGTCTGTCTGCTACTGTGACTCAAAGAGAAAAGCCACTTTCCCCACTTGTGGAATGATTTGATTTCTCCTTTCTGTGAATCTCCTGAACATCTTGCTTTTCAAAATGCTGTTTAAAAGGAGCCCCTATCTTCTCCAGAATAGTCTGTGTTTGATTACAGTATGCATGGCATGTCGTGTTTTAGCATAAAAGAGATACAACTTTAATGGGCATTTTTTAAAGCCACCGTGTAATGTATTGGCGCACATGAGCCACTTTCACTGCACGGAACAGTTCTACTGCACTGCACTATATTATTATATTAGCCCATAATCCCACTTAGGGAACTTTTAACGTTTTGCCCCCCCATTCTGGCTGCAGTACAGTGTATTATGAATGTAGCACTGCATTTATTTATTGTGTTGATGTGAATGAATCTTAATTTCCTGCTTATAAGAGCACATAGATCCACCAGAGCTCTAGCATCCTGTTGTGCCTGCCTGGTCTCTTTTTGTGTCTCTGCTCCTATATGGAAAGATAAACAGGGATGGTCTTTTATTACTGAAGAAAACATGCACGCACGTACACACACACACACACACACCTCTGTGCTTAATGAACCACCGCGTTACTACAGGAAAAGGAGGGCTGAGCACGCCCCCATTCAAATCGACAGGGCTGTAGTGGAGCTCCCATATGAAAAGATAAACAGGGACTACTTGCATTAAACCCCCACTTTTTTTACGCTGCTGCTACTCGCTGTTTATTATCTATGCATACTTACATGTACATATTACCTCAATTACCTTGACTAACCTGTACCCCTGCACATTGACTCGGTACCAGTATCCCCTTTATATAGCCTTGTTCTTTTATTGTGTTACTTTTTTAAACTTTATTCAGTAAATATTTTCTTAATCTTATTTTTCTTAAAACTGTATTGTTGGCTAAGGGCTTGTAAGTAAGCATTTCACTCTAAGGTCTTGTTGTTATTCGGCTCATGTGACAAATAAAATGTGATTTGATTTGATTTGGTTCTCATGCAGGTAAAACACCCAGGCACCAACAGAACGAGTATATCCTGTACTACTACCCTGTGCTTCAAGTCTGTCTGCTTTGATGTACAGTATATTTGATCACGCAAACAGATCATTTCGAACATTTGTTCCCATTTAATAATTAAAGTTACAGAAGATTAACAAGACATGCTGTTTCTTTGCTATATAGCCTAATGCTACTGTGTAGGCTGAGTTTTATTACCTTCGTTGACGTAATTATTATTTTCCATAGCACAGGAAATAGTCATATAACACCCTATCTCCCTGATATTCGAGCCCACAAAGAGCATTGCTAATGTTGTTTACTGTTGGCATAGATATCCTCTGAAGTGTCGTTGAAATTAGGCTATAGAACCTTAAGCCAACACTTCACTACAGGCACTTTACACTCTTAGAATAAAAGGTACTGTCTAGAACCTTAAAGGGTTCTACCTGGAAACAAGAAGGTTTCTTCTATGGGGACACAAAAATAGTGCACTGGGCCTTTATTAGCAGACCGATATAGACCTCTGTACTGCAGGCAAAAAAAAAATTGCATCTCAGCTTTGGCATAAAAAGGTAGTTGTGTAATTAAAAACAGTATCTTGCAGGATTCAATAGTTGGAATTGTAAGAGTTGTAGCCCTGTCCCTTTCTCTGCTATTGTCATTCTAATGGAATCCAGAGAGAACAAGACCCTGTCCTCAAAAATTTGTATCGAAAGATGCAAAGTTAGGGGGAAAAACACAAAACATCTACACCAAATTAAATATTTTTCTTGGAAAACGACCACTTTTTGTGCAGTATTAATTTACCATCCTTACAAAGCAGCACAAATGACTGTATTGTACATAGGCTGGTCATCTAGGTTTCTACCTGTGGACTTTCCATCACCATGAAGAAAAACAATGCACAATACAGTAATTGAGTACATTGAGACATCAAGTGGTTTGTGATGTGTTAATGTGGCTCAGTTGGTAGAGCATGATGCTTGCAGTACTAGGGTTGTAGGTTTGTATCCCACGGGGGACCAGTACAGAAAAGTATGAAAATGTATGCACTCTACTGTAAGTTGCTCTGGATAAGAGCATCTATTGAAAAGGAATGAATAGACCATTTCAGTTTTCCCATAGAAATAAGTTGCATTTGCAAAGTATTTCAAGAAACTGGAAAACATATATCAAGCAAGTATTTTTATATTAAGTATTATCAGATTAACTGTTTTGTACAGATAACTATCAGACTGTTACAAATGTTACAAATGCTGGTAAACACTCTATTTTCACAAAAGTAGTACACTAGTCCTGTATTAGAGGACCAATATAGAAGTCTTTAGCTCGGGTATTTCTTTTCCTGCTGCATCTCAAACTGGTACATCGTTCAAAGGCACTTAAATATTTGACTTGCCATTCACACTCTGATTGAATTGGATTTAACAAGTGATATCAATAAGGGATCATATATTTCACCTAAATTCACCTGGTCAGTTTATCTCATGGAGAGAGCAGTTCATAATGTTTTGTACACTCAGTATAGAGCAACCTAATAGCAATTTGAGGCCTCCATTGATGTCCTTGTTTGACTTTACAATAGTATCATAAATTATGTTTATCCAAAAGCACAATATAATGAACAAGTGATTCCAACATGTCATATTGCAACTGTCCTCCTCTAACCAGCTGTGTTGTGGTGACACTGTTGCCATTTCAGAGCATGGAGGCTGAGGAGACACAAGGTGAGGAGGGAGGGAGGGGGTAATGTGTATTACATATTCAAGCTGTATGCATACAGAGGGATCTCAGTGATGAATTTTGTACATTCCTCTTATATTCTCCACATTCATATTGCAAACCCTCCCATCTGTTTAGATCCACAAACAACTTCTGTGTGCTTTTGTCCTTTGAAGTAAATTTCTCTTGAACTGAACTGTTTGTTTTTATTGGCCCTACAACACACGTTAAATAAAGTCTTTAAATCCATGAACATTTCAAATCTATCTGTGTGTCCTAAAAGAATGCATTTAGTAAAATCTCTAATGGTAGTACCATTGTTTGCATGTCTGCATTGGATGCAATGTCTTCATCCTGAGTTGGGGAATATGAGCGATAACCTTTTAAAAGATGGCAGTACTTCCCAGGGCTGATATGCTGTAACATGGCCTCCATTAAAGAATCAAGGGCAGCAGAACGTTGTGTGTGTTCGTGTGTGTGCATTTAAAAAAAAAAATTTAACCTTTATTTAACTAGGCAAGTCAGTTATTAAGAACAAATTCTTATTTACAGTGATGGCCTAGCAAATGGCAAAAGGCCTGCGGGGATGGGGGCTGGGATAAAATAAAAAAAAGTAGGACAAAACACACATCATGACAAGAGAGACACCACAACACTACATAAAGAGAGACCTAAGACGACAACAAAGCATGGCAGCAACACATGACAACACAGCATGAGAGGTCTCCTCTCTGGAATAGCCCGAGGGGCATGACAGGTTTTTTGACGGGCCCTCAGTAGAAGCAGGTGGTTAGAATTGAGAGGCTCAAGGTCGTTGGGGTCGTTGGTCACCGTTGTTAATGGCCTGTCATTTATGATTGCCTCGACCTCGCACAGAGCTGTTTGCAACGCCTCGTCATCCAGTGCACAAAGGGCAAGAAGATTGCATACCAGAATAGTATAGACATCAAGAAAGCCAGTCAGTTGATTATTAACACGTTTTTCCAACACTTTTGACAAACAGAGCAAAATAGAAATTGGCCTATAGCATTTAGGATCAGCTTGATCTCCCCCTTGAAATAAAGGACGCACCATGGCTGTCTTCCAAGCAATTAGAACCTCCCCAGAGAGGAAAGAGGTTAAAAGGTCAGAGATAGGCTTGGCGATGATAGGGGCTGCAACCTTAAAGAAGAAAGGGTCTAAACCATCTGACCCAGATGTTTTTTGGGGGTCAAGTTTCAGGACCTCCTTTAGCACCTCAGACTCAGTGACCGCCTGCAGGGAGAAACTTTGTAGCGGGGCAGGGGAAAAAGAGAGAGGAGCATCGAGGCTAGTCGCATTAGAAGGGGTGGGAGATTAGGAAATGTTGGACAGGCAAGGAGGCATGGCAAATAGGAGTGCTCCTTGTCAGTAACAACCAACCACATCATCATTCCCCAGGTTTTAACCGTTTTCCAGAACTTCTTGGGGTTAGACCCACAGAGAGAGAACTGCTCCTTAAAATAACTAACTTTGGCCGGTCTGTCACGTCCCTGTCCGGCCTCTAGGTCACCAGGCTGCTCGTTACGGCGCACACCTGTCACCATCGTTATGCGCACCTGCGCGTCATCAGAATCACCTGAACTCCATCACTTCCCTGATTACCTTCCCTATATACTGTATGTCACTCCCTGTGGTTCCTTCCCCAAGCTCCATTGTTTCTGTTTCAGTTTCATGTCTGTGTGCTGTTAGTGTTTCTTGTTTTGTATTATGTTCTGTTTATTTTATTAAAACACTCACTCCCTGAACTTGCTTCCCAACACTCAGCGCACATCGTTACACTTCCGGGTAGCCTGAGTGCACTTATTTCTCATTTGCCTGAACGAGAGCCAGTCAGCTTCAGTATGTGTGTGCCAAGCCTTTCGCCAATTGGAATTCTTGAGGTGGAGTAACTCTGAAAGATCACGGTCGAACCAGGGGCTGAACCTGTTTTTTGTTCTCATTTTCTTTATGGGGCGTGTTTGTTTACAATACCACTGACAATATCAAAAAAGAAGGTCCAAGCATCTTCGAAAGAGTGGATCAAGCTGATTCTATACCAATTTACAGAGGCAAAGTTATGAAGGAAGGCTTGCTCATTAAGGTCATTACAGAGAACACCAGACTGATACCTATCAGGATAATTTGTGAGGAAAACATCAAGGAGAGTAGCCTTTTCTGGGTGTTTGGAGTCATACCTTGTAGGATTGGTAATAATCTGAGGAAGATTCAGGGAGTCCCATTGCTTTAGAACTTGGTCAAGTGATTTAGGCATGTCCAAGTTTAAGTCACCTAGCAGGACAAATTCAGACTTAGTGTAAGGGGCCAGGACAGAGTTTAGAGCAGGTAGGGTCCAGGCCGGTGCTGATGGTGGACGATAACACCCAGCTACAGTCAACAAAGAGCTATTTGAGTGTGTATTTCTGTGTGCAGACAGAAGAGGAGAAGAACGGTGATTTATACACAACCTAAAATGGAGGTGATTTATCTGGGGCCATTTACTATGCTTTCGGGAGGGCTAGATGGCATTTTATCCCTGTTAGAGCTACAGTAGGCTAGAGCCAGGGGGTGAGGGGAGACGTTTTACTGCATGTCTGTAGAGATGATGGCAGTGTGGCACTTTGGATTTCAAGTTACAAACAAAAGGATGCTTCTTCGTTCAAGCATATACAACTTAGACTTTCTAATATAGAAGATGGAAAATTAAAATGTTCCTTATAATTGCTCTAATTCTATTAACTTATAAGTGCACTAAATGAAGGCTATTGTGTGTGCAGTAAATTCAAGATATCATGTGAGTAAGTGCGAGCAAGTGCGGTCAAACCAAGACTCCTCGTAGGCCCGACTTCCTCCCTCAAATTACCTTTCCTCCTCCCGTAGCCACCGCACCGGCTGCAAGGGGGGTATTCATCACCAATAATGGCTTCACACTAATAATTCAACTAATAATGCTCTGGTTATTGTATACAAATTGGTTATTTGGCTCTGTAAGGCCTGGGTGTCGGAGTGCGAAGTCAAGCGCAGGGAAACAGCAGGTGCAATAACAACTGTTCTTTAATGAACACGGAGAAACTAGGCCACCCTACTAACACACTGGGTGTACTCCTCAAACAACCCCAGACACGGGGGAAACGAACACAGTCCAGTAAACACGAAGAACGAAACAAACACCACTCTTACTAACAAACAATCCCGCAAAAAGAAACGTGCGGGCCGGCTGACTAATAAAGCCCAACTAATTACACCTTAATACAAAACAGGTGAACCCAATAAACACATAGGGAGGGGGAGAAAAGGATCAGTGGCAGCTAATAGGCCGGTGACGACGACCGCCGAGCGCCACCCGAACGGGAAGGAGAGCCTGCCTCGGTCGAAGTCGTGACAGGCTCTAACATTCCGGCCCCTAATTGTAAAATGCACAAAATGCATAATCAATTACCTAAAATATTTAAAGTAGAGCCCATAACAACAAAAATTATACTGCATCAGAGCCTAATCGTAATTCATAATTGTCTAAGGTCCTATATCGACCTAGATGTATGGTTGTATGTGGGTGCGTGTCGGTGAAAAATCCATAGTTCATGAGCTCGACATCTTGGGTTGCATGTCACTTAAAGATGGAGGTTGGAGCTCAACATCAGGCTTTTTTCATAGGCTTAGTCTGCCTCAATGAGCAGACAGAGCTTGGTGATGTGCCTGGCTAAAATGCTAGTCTTTGTCCTAACTAAGACGCTCCGGACTAGGCCTTTAGTCCTTGGCAGGGCCTTCACCACACGTCCCAATAACCATGAGTTTCTTGGAGCTGTCTCATCCATGATGATGACCAGGTCTCCAGGAGTGAAATTTCTCCTAGGGTTATTCCCCTTGCTCCTTTCCTGCATCAATGGGAGATAGTCCCTAACCCACCTCTTCCAGAAGAGGTCGGCAATGTACTGCACTTGCCTCCACCTTGTCCGGGAGTACAGGTCTCCTCTCTGGAATAGCCCGAGGGGCATGACAGGTTTTTTGACAGGCCCTCAGTAGAAGCAGGTGGTTAGAATTGAGAGGCTCAAGGTTGTTGGGGTCGTTGGTCACCGTTGTTAATGGCCTGTCATTTATGATTGCCTCGACCTCGCACAGAGCTGTTTGCAACGCCTCGTCATCCAGTGCTCGTTCTTTGAGGATGATGCTAAATCTTCTTCACTAGCCCGAATCGGCATTTCCCATACTCCTACATGGTGGGCTCCTGAGGGAGGATTGAATGACCATTTTACGCCAACGTTCCGTAATGTGTTCTGAATCTTCTTGTGATCCAGTTCTTTTAGGGCCCCTGCTAGCTCCCTTTGTGCACCCACAACGTTTGTGCCATTATCAGTCTTGATACTAGGCACGGGGCCTCTTCGGCAGATAAATCTATACAAAGCATTAATGCAGGAAGCTGTGTCTAAGTAGCTAGCAACCTCTAGATGGTTTGCATGACAAGCAAGGCAGCTAAAAGGCACACCTCATCGTTCCACAAGAGAGCAGACTAACAGTGGAATGCTTACTTATGGGCCCTTCCCAACCATGTAGAGAGAAAAAAATAGAAAAAATATTTGAAAAATAATAACACAAGGAATAAGTAATGATAACTTGGCTAGGGTAGCAGTACCGAGTCAATGTGCAGGGGTACAATGTAATTGAGGTAGATATGTACATATTGGTAGGGATAAAGTGACTAGGCAACAGGACAGATAATAAACAGTAACTACAGCTTATGTGATCAGTCAAAATAGTTAATGAAAAAAGGGTCAACGCAGATAGTCCAGGTAGCTATTGGTTAAATATTTAACCAAGCTCAGGCTTTGCCTGACGACTCACTCTGAATTTAATTCCGCAACTCTATCAAACAACACATACATTCGGTCTGAAACTTCCATCCAAGAAGTCGTTTGTGTGACTTCAAAATAAGGGTTGTTGTACATAACAAATTCCTCACGGATTGGATGGTCTCTAACAAATCTAGCTAATCAGAGTATCAGAGTTGTTAACGTCATTATGTAGGCCAGCTCTGGCTGAACCCAACGGTTTCTGGGACCAATCAGACTGGTCAAAATGTGTTTGCATTCTAGAGATCGTCGGGAGGGAGGCAAATCCAGACTTATCAAGGAGAATACATGTCAGTTGGCCGGAGCGATGTGGATGTGTAGCCAAGGTAAACTCAGGCTGCTAGCAGCCCCAAACCACCCCCGCCATCATCACCAAATAGCCATCTGTTGCCCCATAACCATTGATATGCAGGAGTCATAAAAGGGGTTGTATTGTACAAAAAGTATTTATATTTCCCCTCTCTGGCTGAGCAGCATATAGTGTCTAATTAACATGTCTGGGCTGAAAATTGCTCTGGTCTCCCGCAACACCAATTTGGTCTGATAATAAAGTGACGGAATAAACAAACTCAGCCTCTCGCCAAGTGCTTGTAGAGACAGGAGAACAAACATAAAGAGATGATGAACAAGACCAGAAGACTGCTATATAAAAAACATAAAGCACTAAGTGTTAAGGCTTAGTTCTGCTTCCACATTTCATTTTCCTCTCCTCACAAAATGCATGTTATGTCAGGTTGCCATGCTGTATGATAATTGGTTAATGGCTGGTTTTGGGAATTGAGGTGTTATGGAAAATAAATAGGCTAACTGTGCGTTGACTGTTTTGTGTTTCTGGTGCATGGCGCTTTGTTGAAAAATATTCCACCTCTGGAATTTCCGTAGAGATTCAACTGTCTCATTTTGGAATTTTAAACGACTGTTGGCAACTGCTGGCGTTTCCTTGGCAACTGCGTGGAAGATACAGTAGATATCTATAGAGAATACTGTGGGTTAATAAATATTATAATACAGTATATAATAATATAATAATAATATATGCCATTTAGCAGACGCTTTTATCCAAAACTACATGCATACACATTTTACGTACAGGTGGTCCCAGGAATTGAACATACTATCCTGGCATTGCAAGCGCCATGCTCCAATTGAACTACAGAGGACCACCTTTAAAAAGTGCTCAGCCAACGAAATTATCACAACGTGTGTCCATTTAGCAATTTCCTGCATTCTGACTCCTAGTTACCGGTCCATGATATTTTATGCAACAAAAACAATTTGGTCAATTTTCCTTATAATTTGTAACTGCCTGAATTTTATTCAATCAAATAGCTACCCTGTCCTCCACCATAATACAGTCTCTCTCTCATCTGTAAGCCCCCATGTCTATGTGGTAAGGAAGTGGAACTTAAACACAGTGAGATGCCCCCATTGTTTGACTGCAGGCTGATGGAGCCACATGTCCTTTCACTAATGCTGTGTTTTGGTGCTCTCCGTTTCCGTCAATTCACAATCACAGCTACGGTGAGAGGAGAGAGACAAACAAAGACCAGGGAGAGGTGTGTCAAGAACAATCAGGTATACAGCTGGGAGAAGATCAAGTAGGTTCTGATTTCCGATGTGTAGATAAATAACTATAATTAGGTACAGCAGGTTTCAGGTGGGGTAAATGTGTTTTTAATTTAATAGTATGAGGGTGTAACCAGTAACCCAATAAAGGAAATATGGTGGGCAGTCATACACTGTATGTCTCTGAGTCCTATTTGAACATTCACTGCCTGTTCTTGCGTGCTTGCCAAGCAGAACTACTGAGAGTTTTGCTCAAAGTGTTCCTGCTTTGTAGTTGACTCGTTGAGAGTCATTTTGGAGCCGGTTTCTGTGAAGTGGAAAATAGACGAGGGCAGTTCATGTTGACTCTTTAGGTAGTGTGGCCACTTGGTCGTCATGGCCACCCTCGACTTGTGAGTCATGTCATGCCAAGGCAGATGATGGTGCCACGTAGGCAAACTGCTGTGGTAGTTGACGCCTTTAACATTTTCACGTGTGAATTCCAAATATCTCTAACGGTCACCCCAGAATACGTTTTTTTTATGGCCGTAATATCAGAATGCACTCACTGTCCCAAAATGTGATTATTACGCAACAGGACAGTTAACCTGCGCTGCCCTCAAACCAAGGCACAGTGCCTGCTAATTATCTATAGGCTATGTTTCAACTTGTCAATTTCAAATATTTCTGTAACAAGTTTTATTTTCTAACATCAGTTTGAATTTAGGTGTGTTCCACCTCTGCATTCATTCACATAGAAGTAGCCCATTTCACTGTTGCGGACAATTCATGTTTGAGGCTTCACTGAGCCGGACAAACTTCTCTCTTCGAGAAGAGCCCAAGCACTTCCCCAGTGTTTCCCCGGATCAAGTATGCAGACATTTGCAAATCTACAGTCAGAACAGAACAAATATTTTCCCCTGGCACATTTTCCGGCTGGTGCCCCCATTGCCTTCATTGTTGTTTTCCTTGCTAATAACAACTTTGGACATGTGTACATTCCTATCAAAGTATGTATGGAGCATAATGCATTTACTGTTTTATTCACGTTTTTAAGTTCTGGTGACAAATCATGCATTCCAGTTCTTGTAAAGACTGTAATGGGCACATATAATGTTTGTAAAATACTTTTTGGAAGGTTGTACTGATTATTATGAGCTAATGCTGAGCTAAATACCAGCTATGTCGGGCACCATGTTTGCTGACATCATACAATGCATTCTGGTTGTCACATAAATGTCTGTCAGACCAAAGATGTTACAACGAAATGAGGTGAAGTGATGGTTTCAACTAAATCTGGCAACCCTGTTTAGCTTTCACAGTAGGCTTCTATTTGGCTGGTGATCTGTGAGGTGATAACATTTCATTTGCTTTGTGATTTGTCAAAAACTGTAAACGACTTGTCATGTAATTTGCTCCGGTTCTTGTATACAACTGTAACAAGTACATCAAAGATTTGCCATATGCTGAAAAGCAGCCAAACTATGTTCATATTTTTCAGGCAATGGGCACAGCCATCTTTGACTTTGACTTTTTTTTACAAGCGTTTTATAGTGGATGGCAGTCTGGCATTAGGAAGTTTTCGCTTGTCAAACATAAACAAACATGGCTGCCATAAAGATGTTACCTGCTGTTAGCTTTTCTAAACAATATTACATTTATCCCAATATTGCAGTGCTTACCAGAGATGTGGTACATTGTAAGTCGAGCTGTTAGGTCGCTAACTTATGTTTAGTTTTTTGTCAGCGCAACCTATTATTTAGACTGGTTTATGGAATGAGTTTGGCTGTGAATGTGATTGTAAGGGGTGCGTAACTGGTGGCAGGAAAGTCAGACGCAGGAGAGCAGAACTAGGTAATAGCCGGAGCAGTTTAATTGCAAAACCAACGGCATAAAGAAATAACAAACAAAGGATACAAAACCTGACGCGCACCAGTAAACATGTGCACAAGCACTTACAACAAACAATTCCACACAAAGACATGGGGGGAACAGAGGGTTAAATACACAACACTTAATGAGGGAAATGAAAACCAGGTGTGTAGGAAAACAAGACTAAACAAATGGAAAATGAAAAGAGGAACGACGATGGCTAGAAGACCGGTGACGCCGACCGCCGAACACCGCCCGAACAAGGAGAGAAACCCGACTTCGGTGGAAGTCGTGACAGTGATGCTTGGATAATGAGTGTGATGCTTGGATGATGAAGTTCGCATTTATCTTTTACAATAAAACATGAAATTGAGGAATAAAGTTGCGAAGACCTTTATTTCCCATCAGTACAAAACTTTGTTACGGTACTTTTTATACAAGAATGCTGTTTAGACGCGCTTGTTGCGTCATAGGTTCTGTTGCTACTCTTCCAATCACATATTTGCGATGGTACGCTGCAGGGACCCCTCAACAATGATCACAAATATGTGATCGCACGCGTCAAAGGGTTAAAGTTGTTCAATAGGCCCAGGTGATATCAGGAAATTCCATCAGTTAATAATATGTCAAAAAATATATATAATTGGCACAACCACATGGCTGATTTATGATTGAATATCTGTCTCTCTCTCTCTTTCTCACGCTCTCTCTCTTTCTCTCTCTCTTACTCATGCACATACACACGCACACTAAAATCCCAAATGGACCAACACCTATGGTAATGAATAGCTATCTGCGAGGCTAAACTGCACCCCTGGAGTAATGAGTGTGTTACGAAGGACTGTGTGTGAGTCCCAGTGTGATATCTTTCTTCCCACAAGAGCCATTATGCTCACCTCAGCACTAAAACACACAGGCAGAGAGAGGAAGGACACACTGGGCTTTAGATCCAACGTGCTGCTATTCAAGGAGTGGGGCATTACATTTCAAACAGCACCATATATTCACTCTCTCTCTTCCCGTTATATATAAAGACACTTAGCTCCCATTCACTCTCAGTACCTAAAGTCCTGACCCAATGAACAAGGCACTGTATGCCGTAAGTGCCCAAACCGGTGCTTGGTTTTCGAACATATGTGTTTTGTACTGTAGATTTTTCCCAGGTTTTAAGTACAGTATCATGGTAGATACTCATGGCTGCATGGATCTTTTGTAATCTTAAACCTTTGTGGATTAGCCCTGATGCTTAGAGTTGTTGGTTTCTCATGTCTCATGTGCATAGCCTCCTGTACAGTCATCGTCTGGTCTTTTAGCTCTGTGTGTCAGATACTGGGAGAGGAGCCTCCTAGAACAATGTTGGTAGGACCGACGCTGGGGATGAGAAGCAGGTACGGGGAGTCAAACATTTAATAGGAACAGACCTGTAACTGGACAGAAACAGTGTCAGCACACAGGTATACAAGGACATATGAACATTAATGCAGAAGCCGGGAACAGAGCGAGTAACCAGACAGAATTAGGGAAGGTATTGACAGAGGTGATTGAGTCCACCAGGTGAGGGGGGAAGGCAGGTGTGCGTAATGATGATGGCAGGAGTGAGCAATGCTTGGGAGCCTGGCGTCCTGGAGCGCCAGGGGGGAAGAGCGGGAGCAGGTGTGACAAATGGGAAGGTTCTGGGAATGCAATTATGGCCTGCTGTACTGTAGTCTGAGTGATCATTTGGGAGGGAATTCTAATAATTTTTTGAGGGAGAGATAGAGAGAGATTGAAAGACACACATACAGCCAGAGAAAGAATTCATAGTTCTCCAGATGGAAATGCTTGTTACAGGCAAGTCACAGATTTCAAATGAAAACGATTAAACTGTCTCCTTCTCTGTATTCAACACTTGCATACTACCACTTATACCCCTCATATCCCCCTCTGTGCAAGACAGCTGTATCCATGACAACAAACAGACACATGAACGTGCAAACACACACAAAGTAAATTAGATCGGCACAAACACACACACACACAGCTCTTCTCCAGCCTGCCTCTTAGGGGGGTACATGTGCATATGAAGATCTTCAGTCGTCTTTCTTCCACTCCTCCTGCTGCTAGGCCGCTTCCGACACGAAGCCCAGTCTCCTGTCACTCAAGGAAACAGCAGTGTTGTTCGACCACGCAGTTTCTTCTCCTGCAGTCTGCATGGTGAGATACAATACCGTTCAAAAGTTTGGGGTCACTCAGAAATGTCCTTGTTTTTGAAAGAAAATCTAATTTTACGGCCATTAAAATAACATCAAATTGATCAGAAATACAGTGTAGACATGTTAATGATGTAAATGACTATTGTAGCTGGAAAAGGCAGATTTTTTATGGAATACACTGCCTTGCAAAAGTATTCATCCCCCTTAGCGTTTTCTTATTTTGGTGCATTACAACATCTAATTTAAATAGATTTTTATTTGGATTTCATGTAACACACATGTACAAAATAGTCCAAATTGGTGAAGTGAAATGAAAAAAATCACTTGTTTCAAACAATTTGAATAAATAAAAAACGGAAAGTGGTTGAAGCCCCTAAATAAGATCTGGTGCAACCAATTACCTTCAGAAGTCACATTATTAGCAAAATAAAATCCACCTGTGTGCAATCTAAGTGTCACATGATCTCAGTATATGATGATGTCAGTTTACCTGTATACATAATCTCAGTATACCTGTTCTAAAAGGCTCCAGAGTCTGCAACACCACTAAGCTCGGGGCACCACCAAGCAAGCGGCACCATGAAGATCAAGGAGCTCTCCAAACACATCAGGGACGAAGTTGTGGAGAAGTAAAGATCAGTGTTGGGTTATAAAAGGCCCCAGTTATGCACCGGGGCCTCCCACTCCTCTTTCTATTCTGGTTTGAGCCAGGTTGCGCTGTTCTGTGAAGGGAGTAGTACACAGCGTTGTACGAGATCTTCAGTTTCTTGGCAATTTCTCGCATGGAATAGCCTTCGAGTTTCAGAAGAAAGTTGTTTCTGACCATTTTGAGCCTGTAATCGAACCCACAAATGCTGATGCTCCAGATACTCAACTAGTCTAAAGAAGGCCAGTTGTATTGCTTCTTTAATCAGCACATCAGTTTTCAGCTGTGCTAACATAATTGCAAAAGGGTTTTCTAATGATCAATTAGCCTTTTCAAATGGTAAACTTGGATTAGCTAACACAACGTGCCATTGGAACACAGGAGTGATGGTTGCTGGTAATGGGCCTCTGTACACCTACTGTATGTAGATATTCCCATAAAAAATCTGCCATTTCCAGTTACAATAGTCATTTACAACATTAACAATGTCTACACTTGTAACGGTTTTCTTCCGTTGGTGAAGGAGAGGACCAAAATGCAGCGCGGCTAGTGTTCAACATGTTTAATAAACAAAGAGACGATAATGTGAACACTATACAAAATACAAAATAACAAACGTGAAAACCGAGACAGTCCTATCTGGTGCAGAACACAAAGACAGAAGACAACCACCCACAAACCCCAACACAAAACAAGCCACCTAAATATGATTCCCAATCAGAGACAACACAAAACACCTGCCTCTGATTGAGAACCATATTAGGCCAAACATAGAAACAGACAAACTAGACACACAACATAGGATGCCCACCCAGCTCACGTCCTGACCAACACTAAAACACACAAGAACTATGATCAGAACGTGACAACACTACATTTATGATCAATTTGATGTTATTTTATTGGACAAAAAATTTGCTTTTCTTTCAAAAACAAGGACATTTCTAAGTGACCCCAAACTTTTGAACGGTAGTGTATGTGGAAACTCCTTCAAGACTGTTGGGAAAGCATTCAAGGTTGAGAGATTGCCAACAGTGTGCAATGATGTCATCAAGGCAAAGGGTGGATATTTGAAGAATCTCAAATATATCAAATATTTTCATTAATTTAACACTTTTTTGTTACTACATGATTCCATGTGTTATTTCATAGTGTTGATGTCTGCACTATTATTCAACAATTTAGAAAATAGTAAAGATAAAGAAAAACCCTGGAATGAGTAGGTGTTCTAAAACCTTTGACCGGTAGTGTATGTGGATGACTCAATATTTTACACGTCAGGTACTACAGCAACTGAAATGACTGCAACACTTAACAAAGAGCTGCAGTTAGTTTCGGAATGGGTAGTAAGGAATAAGTTAGTCCTAAATATTTCCAAAACTAAAAGCATTGTATTTGTGACAAATTATTCACTAAACCCTAAACCTCATCTACATCTCGTAATGAATAATGTGGAAATTGAGCAAGTTGAGGTGACTAAGCTGCTTGGCCTAACCCTGGATTGTAAACTGTCATGGTCAAAACATATTGATACAACAGTAGCTACAGTAGCTACTGCTATAGTAACAGTAGCTAAAATGGGGAGAAGTCTGTCCATGATAAAGCGCTGCTCTGCTTTCTTAACAACACTATCAACAAGGCAAATCCTACAGGCCCTAGTTATGTCACACCTATACTATCGTTCAGTAGGGACTTGGGAAAATTGCAGTTGGCACAAAACAGGGCAGCATGGGTGGCCCTTAAAAGTACACTGAGAGCTAACATTAATGACATGCATGTCAATCTCTCATGGCTCAAAGTGGAAGAGAGATTGACTTCATCACTACTTATTTTTGTATGAGGTGTTGGCAAGCTGACTGTACCGAGCTGTCTGTTTAAAATACTTGCACACAGCTCGGACTCCCATGCATACCCCACAAGACATGCCACCAGAGGTCTCTTCAAAGTCCAGAACGGACTCTGGGAGGCGCAGAGTACAACATAGAGCCATGACTACATGGATCTCTATTCCACATCAGGTAACTGATGAAAGCAGTAGAATCAGATTTTAAAAAAAGGTAAAAATACACTTTATGGAACAATGGGGACTGTGAAGAGACACACACAAAGGTATAGAGTAGCATGCATACGAATGCATTGTGATATTGTTGTATGGTGGTATCAAACATTTGGTATTGTAGATATGTAGTAGTGTAATAATGTTATATGTTGTACAGTTTTATATGTAATGATATTCGTCTTCGGATGAAGAGTAGTCATCGGATCAAAGCGCAGCATGGCAAGTGTTCATGTTATTTTTATTAGAACAGAAACACTAAACAAAATAACAAAGAGAGTGAAACGAACCAGTCCTGTAAGGTGCAGCAACACAAAACAGAAAACAACTACCCACAAAACCAACATGGAAAATGGCAACCTAAAAACGGGTGTGGCTGAAATACTTTTGTATATATAGTGTATAGATCACTAATAGAGTCTTAATAATTTATCTGTGGAGCTAAAATCCTCTGTTGACACAGAAATGTAGAGTTGTGTATAGTCTGCATAGCAGTAAAAAATCAATGCCTTCTGATAACGCTGCCAAGGTATAACATACAGTATTTTCCCTGGTTGACACAGACATGCTCAGGAAAGTGATATCACAACTTAAGCATTCTCCCGGTCTTCTTGATCCTACACCCACTACCTTTTTCAAAACAGTTTTTAATTACATTTCTGAAGAAGTGCAAGCTATTGTTAATCACAGGCACTTTACCCACTGAACTACTATAATGAAGAAAAGTAATCTAGATTCTTCCGCTCTTAGCATTCTCCAACCTTCCATTCTTAAGCAAAATTCTAGAGAAATTGGTTTTCAAACACCTAAAATATTGTTTAAGTGCCAAACAATGTTCCCTCTAATACTGCGCGCGTGCACGACCGTGCACCTCCTCCAGGATTGCTGCGCAGATGAAATGCCAGGCTGTGTAAAGACACAAGAGTTTGAACATCAATGAGGTCACCCCTTTAGTTTGCAATAGATCAGTTGTTCCCAAACTTTTTATAGTCTCGTACCCCTTCAGACATTCAACCTCCCAGCTTTGTACCCCCTCTAGCACCAAGGTCAGTTTCTTTGCCATCATTGTAAGCCGGCCACACACACCTCATATGATACATTTATTAAACATAAGAATGAGTGTGAGTTTTTGTCACAACCCGGCTTGTAGGACCAGGGCACAAATAAAAATACAATAATAATCAATAATTTTGCTCTTTATTTAACCACCTTACATGTAAAAACGTATTTGTTCATCGAAAATTGTGAATAACTCACCACAGGTTAATGAGAAGGGTGTGCTTGAAAAGATGCACATAACTCTGCAATGTTGGGTTGTGTTGGATACTCTGCAATGTTGGGTTGTACTAAATCACTTTCCACACACAGTCTGTGCCTGTATTTAGCTTTCATGCTAGTGAGGGCTGAGAATTCACTCTCACATTGGTACGTGGTTGCAAAGGGCATCAGTGTCTTAAAACCTCTTACAGCTACCCCCCCCCCCCCCCCCTTTCTTTCAATTTCCTCCTGAAGACATACCCAAATCTAACTGCCTCTAGTTCAGGCCCAGGAGCAAGGATATGCATATTCTTGGTACCATTTGAAAGAAAACACTGAAATTTGTGTAAATGTGAATTGAATGTAGGAGAATATAACACAATAGATTTGGATTAGATAATACAATGAAAAAAACATATGTTTTTTCTTTTTAATTGTTGTATCATCATCTTTAAAATGAACAAGATAAAACAAACATTCAGATATGAATATGGGGACAATTTCAGTGAAAAACATAAGAGGGCAACAGTACTTGTGCAAAGTTTCAGAATGATAACTTCCAAAATGAGTGTGCTACATGACATTTATCATGAAGTCACCCAGGTGTCCCACACAAGTAGCCCAAATGTACCCAAGTGGCCAAATTGGTGAAGGTATACATTTTGAAACAAATAACTATGTACAAAATACCAAAATGGTATTCTAACACACCCCCCCAAAAAATGGAGAAAAAAAAGATTGAAAAAAAAATATATACATTTACAAAATAACATGGGTAACTATTTACACACTTTCAATATTTAGAAGACCCTCAGTCCTCTATCAAATCAAATCAATTTATATACCCCTCAAGAGTTACTTGTTGTCTTCCAATCGGTTTCTTTGGGTCAATACATCCCGCGAAATGACCCATCAAGTTTGGTTGTGTTACAAACAAACAGTTGATTGCAAGGAAACCAAACATGACTGGATAAAGTCAGGTTTAGTCTGTGTATTTACGTTGAATGTTTAGTCAAAAATTGAATGACACGAAATTCAACGAGATAAGCGTTCACAAAATGTTTCGTGTTAGGCTATAAAAATGGATTTAACCGAACAAAAGACCATTCATTGTGTAACAATGAGCCTGGGATTGCAAACAGAGCAAGATCTTCAAAGGTAAACAATTTATTTCATTGCAATCTGTGATTTTGTTACGCCTGTGCTGGTTGAAAAAGTATTTTGGTATGGGACTCTGCTCAGATAATCGCATTGTATTCTTTCGCAGTAAATCCTTTTTCAAATCTGACAACGCAGTTGGATTAGCAAGATTCTAAGCTTTTGAAGCATGTGAGACACTTGTATTTTCAGGAATGTTTAATATGACTATTTGTGGCGATCACCGTATGTTGTCGAATTTAAACCCGCATCAGGTATCCGTAGATCAGAGAAGTTAACAGCGCGATTTACCAAGGCAGGATACTCTGAGTGCAGCCCAATCCAGAAATCTGGCAGTGGCTTCTGATTAAATAAAATTCACAGAACCGCTTGTTGCAATTTCGATGAGGCTCTCTTGTTCAGATATCGGTAAGTGGACTGGAAGCAAGGCATGAAAGGGATAACAAATCCAGTTGTTTGTGTCATCCGTTTCAGGAAAGTACCTGCGTAATTGCACACCCAACTCACTCATGGGCATCGCTATATCACATTTGACATTGTTCATAAGCTTGAGTTCATTTGCACACAAAAAATCATACAATGATGGAAAGACCTGTGTGTTGTCCTTGTTAATGCAGACAGAGAAGAGCTCCAATTTCTTAATCATATCCTCAATTTTGTACCGTACATTGAATATAATTGCAGAGAGTCCCTGTAATCCTAGCTTCAGATCAATCAAAAAACATCACCCAGATAGGCCAGTCGTGTGAGGAACTCGTCATCATGCAAGCAGTCAGACAAGTGAAAATCATGGTCAGTAAAGAAACTTTAAGCTTGTCTCTCAATTCCAAAAAACGTGTCAATGCCCCTTGATAACCAGCACACTTGTATGTATGTTGTAAAAGCGTTACATTGTTGCTGCCTGTATCATTGCATAATGCAGAAAATACACGAGAGTTCAGGGGCCTTGATTTAACAAAGTTAACCATTTTTACAGTAGTGTCCAACACGTCTTTCAAGCTGTCAGGCATTCCTTTGGCAGCAAGAACCTCTCGGTAGATGCTGCAGTGTACCCAAGTGGTGTCGGGCGTAACTGATTGAAAGCGCGTTACCGCTCCACTATGTCTCTCTGTCATGGCTTTTGCTCCATCATTACAGATACCAACACATCTTGACCACCAAAGTCCAATTGATGTTACAAAACTGTCCAGTACTTTAAAAATATCCTCTCCTGTTGTCCTGGTTTCCAGTGGTTTGCAGAAAAGAATGTCTTCCTTAATTGACCCCTCATAAACGTAACGGACATATACAGTGAGGGGAAAAAGTATTTGATCCCCTGCTGATTTTGTACGTTTGCCCACTGACAAAGAAATGATCAGTCTATAATTTTAATGGTAGGTTTATTTGAACAGTGAAAGACAGAATAACAACAACAAAAATCCAGAAAAATGCATGTCAAAAATGTTATAAATTGATTTGCATTTTAATGAGGGAAGTAAGTATTTGACCCCTCTGCAAAACATGACTTAGTACTTGGCGGCAAAACCCTTGTTGGCAATCACAGAGGTCAGACGTTTCTTGTAGTTGGCCACCAGGTTTGCACACATCTCAGGAGGGATTTTGTCCCACTCCTCTTTGCAGATCTTCTCCAAGTCATTAAGGTTTCGAGGCTGACGTTTGGTAACTCGAACCTTCAGCTTCCTCCACAGATTTTCTATGGGATTAAGGTCTGGAGACTGGCTAGGCCACTCCAGGACCTTAATGTGCTTCTTCTTGAGCCACTCCTTTGTTGCCTTGGCCATGTGTTTTGGGTCATTGTCATGCTGGAATACCCATCCATGACCCATTTTCAATGCCCTGGCTGAGGGAAGGAGGTTCTCACCCAAAATTTGACGGTACATGGCCCCCTGTCCATCGTCCCTTTTAATGCAGTGAAGTTGTCCTGTCCCCTTAGCAGAAAAACACCCCCAAAGCATAATGTTTCCACCTCCATGTTTGACGGTGGGGATGGTGTTCTTGGGGTCATAGGCAGCATTCCTCCTCCTCCAAACACGGCGAGTTGAGTTGATGCCAAAGAGCTCCATTTTGATCTCATCTGACCACAACACTTTCACCCAGTTGTCCTCTGAATCTTTCAGATGTTCATTGGAAAACTTCAGACGGGCATGTATATGTGCTTTCTTGAGCAGGGGGACCTTTCGGGCGCTGCAGGATTTCAGTCCTTCACGGCGTAGTGTGTTACCAATTGTTTTCTTGGTGACTGTGGTCCCAGCTGCCTTGAGATCATTGACAAGATCCTCGCAACTCCACGAGGTGAGATCTTGCATGGAGCCCCAGGCCGAGGGAGATTGACAGTTTTTTTGTGTTTCTTCCATTTGCGAATAATCGCACCAACTGTTGTCACCTTCTCACCAAGCCGGTTGGCGATGGTCTTGTAGCCCATTCCAGCCTTGTGTAGGTCTACAATCTTGTCCCTGACATCCTTGGAGAGCTCTTTGGTCTTGGCCATGGTGGAGAGTTTGGAATCTGATTGATTGATTGCTTCTGTGGACAGGTGTCTTTTATACAGGTAACAAACTGAGATTAGGAGCACTCCCTTTAAGAGTGTGCTCCTAATCTCAGCTCGTTACCTGCATAAAAGACACCTGGGATCCAGAAATCTTTCTGATTGAGAGGGGGTCAAATACCTATTTCCCTCATTAAAATGCAAATCAATTTATAACATTTTTGACATGCGTTTTTCTGGATTTTGTTGTTGTTATTCTGTCTCTCACTGATCAAATAAACCTACCATTAAAATTATAGACTGATCATTTCTTTGTCAGTGGGCAAAGGTACAAAATCAGCAGGGGATCAAATACCCTCACTGTAGATGAGTTTAGGTCAGCAATAGGGAGGTACTTGCTCCTACAAGAGCACACCACATGTAGGCTAAATTTCAAGCTGTCTTTGAAAAGCCAGTTCAGGTAAATAAAATTACTTCGCCACCATGTCCTATTTATTGCCTTATCTTACGTCATTTGCACACACTGTATATCAACTTTTTTTCCTACTGTATTATTGACTGTATGTTTTATTCCATGTGTAACTCTGTGTTGTTAATATGTCGAACTGCTTTGCGTTTATTCTTGGCCAGGTCGCAGTTGTAAATGAGAACTTGTTCTCAACTAGCCTACCTGGTTAAATAAAAGTGAAATTAAAAATAAATAAAGATAAAAATAGCTTATGTCTTAATTAAAGGGTCAGTGTTGTATTTTGAGACAGGCTTGAATATGCAAATAAGCCAATAGGCAGAGGGTAGCCTACGTTGTCTAATTATCTGTATGGTAATAATAATTAATTTCATTTTGTAAAGTGGTTTCTTGCATCATACAACACAATACAATGTAATTGTAATTGTAACAAAACCTACAGTATTTGGCCCATGGTGTTACAGACCAGGTACAAAATAATTAATTCATGTCAAGCCCTTCATTATGTAAAGACATGCAATGTAGGCCTGCATTGAACACCACAAATACTGTAGGTTACTGTAGGCTATATCATAGAAATCAAAAGCTATTTCCATGTGAAAATGTTATGGGATTTGCTCCATTGGTTCTGTTGGTAGGCCTACTTTTTGCTCAAAATAGCCACAATATGCTATTGGCTGCTGTCTAAAACTGTAAGGGTACAGCCTCAATGTTCACTGTAAACGTGCACCGGAAGTTCAAAATTCTCACAATGTACAAGTTTCCACTCACAAGACCAAACATTTGCTCACAGAACCCAAAAATGTTAGGGAACTGTATTTTTGAAGAATTACAATCTGGTTTTCGTGCCCAACACAGCACAGAGATAGCCTTAGTTAAAGCAATACATGATCTTAGAAATGCCAAACAGATGCCAAACAGCTCTCTGTCCTTCTACTATTGGATTTAAGTGATGCATTTGACACTGTTGACCATGATGTCTTTCTGGACAGACTGGAGAGGTGGTTTAGGACCTATTTAACCGGTCAAGAGTTTTTTTTAACAGCCTTGGTGAACATAACTCAGAGAAAATACATTTCACATGGGCATTCCACAAGGTTCAATTTTGGTTCCGGTATTGCTCAGTTTATATTAAATCCATTGTGCCTTTGCGTGGTAAACTAGGGGACATATCATCAAACGTCTCATCAGGTCTTGCTTGACTGATACCCACCCTAATGTTTGTTATCTTATCTCTGAAATATGCCGCAAACGCATCACATCACAAGTTCACATAAGTTTGCAGTGGTAGGATTTATAAGGCATCAATGGTCGAGAAGAGCACTCTCAGATTATTCTGATTATTAGTGATTATTAGTAAAATTTGCCTTGGTATATATGCCAAGTTTCTCTCTCAGAATATCATAATGGACCTACAACTTTGACTTTCTCCACTTCCGCTCTGCCTTTCTGCAATTTCTCTTTTATTTATTAGTTTCCTCACTCATCCAAGGGGTTCTCCATTTGGATGTGGCCTTCTTTCAACTTTACTGGAGCTATGGCATCAATGGTTGCCCTTGATTTGCTATTAAAGTTATCAACTAAATCATCACAAGAGGAAGGCAGAATAGGTGATGGAGAATTGTTCATACACTCAATAAGTTCTGATAGTGTTTCTTAATAATGCGTTCAGTATTACCCTGTGCTATGGGCAACAGGATATTAAAAAAATACATAGTGGTGATCAGATAAAGCAACATCAACAACAGAGGATATGGCAATAGAAAGCCCCTTGGTAATAACCAGGTCCAGAGGATGGCCATGGTTATGGGTGGGCTCAGTAACATGTTGGATAAAGAACTCCAAAAGAGTCATAAATTCAATGGCCTTGGAGTCAGTCTCTTTGGCAACATGAATATTAAAATCACCCAACACAATGATTTTATCATAGTTCATAATTTAAGGACAATAGACAATAGTTCAGAGTAATCAGTAAAGAAAGTAGGTCAGTGCTCTGGTGGCCTGCCAATACAGGGTTATGGCCAACACTGGTGGCTGACGTTTAAACAGAATAGCATGATGCTCAAAAGACCCAAAGTCGCCAAATGAAATGTCCTTACAGCTGAGAGCATTAGTAGGAATAGAGGCTGTTCCCCCACCCTTTTTCCCTTTTCTGACAGAGTATGAAAAGCTGTAGTCCGGGGGGAGGCTTCAATAAGAGCGGCACTACATCCTGAAGACCATGTAAGAAACATTCAATCAACGCATGAAACGGTTTTACTGGTGATTGCTCTAACATTTAAAAGTGCCATTTTCAATGAGTGTGGGCCACTGTCCCTGGGTCATCTGCCTCGAGGTAACCAATGGAATAACAACCAAATTATTAACGTTACAACCACGTTTTCTGACAGTCTCCAATCTATCAGAATGGTAGGAGATGACAGTTTGTATAAACTCACTTGAAGGCTGAGTTAAAGGAACATAAATTAGGTTCCTCACAATAACAATAGTGCCATTTATATAGGAGTTGATATGGTTTCCAAGTCCTCTGTTGCTTATTCTGACATGGAGAACTGGAGCACTGCCAGACCCTGTCTGTCAGTCTCTAAAACAGTTTGCGATGTTGCTGGAAATAATTCTGGAACCGCTGCGGTTAGGGTGAATCCTGTCTCTTTTAAAAGTTTTCACAAAAATGAACATTCCTGTCGTTGCAAAGTTTATTCAGGGAATTGTTAAGGGCAAAGAGTCGGCTGAAACGTTCCTAACCCCTTTGGTAGCACGAGATGGGGCCAGAGATAATTATTCTCTTCCCTGTGCTAGCGAGGGTGTTAGAAACATTTTGCAGTTCCTCAGATCGCTTAAAACGAAGGTCGTTAAAACTTATGTGAGTGACGATGGTGGTTGGTCAGAACCTTGGGCAGGAGGGAGTTCATGTCATGGACACTGGCTCCTGGGTGACTGTGGACCTTGGTCGGTCAACAGACCGTAGGCAGGCCAAAATCTCTCACCATCAATCTGCCCATAATGATGGTGGTCATGATGGTGGTGATGATGTGGTGGCCGTGTTGGTATAAACCCAGGATCCGCGCTGACTCCCGAAGCTGCTAGGTCCGTCTCAAGCGGAAGCAAAGCTGTTTGATGGCTGAATTGGATCTTCTCGGATAGATGAAGGGTGTCCAGACTGCCTCCCCGATCTCCTATACCGTGCGAGTATCCAGTCTCCCATGGATCATTTTGATCTGTCCTGTTAAATTGGGACAGATCAACGCCGCCCGACTCATCGCCAGCTTTGCTATAGGAGGCATTTAAAACTGAGATTTGTTTTGCCTGGGTTACAGCAAGGTTGGTGTTCTTAGAAAGCAGTTTATCCTTTTCTCACAGCCAAGCTAAACACCAGAGGATCTCTTCCTTAAGATGCTTGATAGGGGAGCATTTAGGGCAGACAAATCCCTGTCCATTTCCCATTTCCACATTATCTTCATCTTGTGATTGTGTGGAAATCAGCTCACACCGGAAGGATTTGTGCCCAGCCGTGGATTAAAACACTGGTGGGCTAACACTGCTAGCGTTAACCTGCACCGTTTTCATGATGGCTAGCAGCTAACTGCTACTTAACAGGAATCCGAGACCCAAACTTGCGGTCCCAGCCTGAACTTGTCGTGGGCTGAACTTGTCGTGGAATCAGTAGTAATACATACTTTAGCTATGATTAAAAACTATTTAATGAAAACTATTTAATAAAAACCACAAACTGAGTGTAGGTAAGACACTGTTCTGTTGCACGCACTGACGACATCTGTTGCGTGATGACGTGAAAACTCCCTCAGGAGGTTGAAGAAATTTGTCTTGGCCCATAGAACCTTCACAAACTTCTACAGATGTACCATTGAGAGCATCCTGTCGGGCTTTATTATCGTCCGCCACTGCAGGGCTCTCCAGAGCGTGGTGTGGTCAGCCCAACACATCACTGGGGCCAGACAGTCTGCCCTCAAGGACATCTACAGCATCCAGTGTCAAAGGAAGACCGGAGCCACGACCTGTTCACCATGCTACCATCTAGAAGGTGGAGACAGTATAGGTGCATCAAAGCTGGGACCGAGAGACTGAATAACAGCTTCTATCTCCAGGCCATCAGACTGTTAAATAGTCACCACTAGCAGGCCTCCGCCCAGTACCCTGCCCTGAAATTTTGTCACTGTTACTAGTTGGCTACCACCTGGTACTCAACCCTGCACCTTAGAGACAGCTACCCTATGTACCTAGTCATTGAACACAGGTCACTTTAATAATGCATACTGTTTTACCCACTTCATATATATATATTGTATTCTAGTCAAGGCTCATCCTATATAACTACTGCTGTACACACCTTTGCTATTCATACACTGTCCATAATGTCTATACACACCATCATATATACACTTATCGGTTTATTAGGTACACCCATCTAGGACTTCTTCAAGGTATTCTATCAGGTGTTGGAAACGTTCCACAGAGATGTTGGTCCAGGCTGATGTGATGGAGTTTCTGCAGATTGAACGGCGGTACATTCATGCTGCAAACAGCTCGTTCCGTCTCATCCCGAAGATGCTCCATTACGTTGAGGTCTAGGGAATGCGGAGGCGACTCAAGTAAACTGAACTGGCTGTCATGTTCCAGGCAATGTTTTTCCACTCCTCAATTGTCCAGTGCTGGTGCGCACTGGAGCCAATTCTTCTAGTTTTTAGCTCAAAGGAGTGGAACCCGGTGTGGTTGTCTGCTGCAATAGCCCATCAATGACAATGATCGACGAGTTGTGCATTCCGAGATGTTGTTCTGTGCGACGTTATTTGTCTGTTTGTAGCCCGCCTGTTTGCTTGGACGATTCTTTCCATTCTCCTTCGACCTCTCTCATCAACGAGATGTTTTCGCCCACACTGACTGGATGTTTTTTTGTTTGTTGCACCATTCTCGATAAAACCTAGACACTGTCGTGTGTGAAAAGCCCAGGAGGGTGGCCGTTTCTGAGATACTGGATCCAGCGAACCTGACACTGACACATACCACACGCTCAAATTTGCATAGGTCTTTTGTGAACGGGGTGGTATACCTATATTTGAATGTGTATACAGTATATTTGTATTCTGGACTCTGACATTCCTCATCCTGATTTTTTTTAAATTTGTGCTTATTGTCTTGTATTGTTAGGTATTACTGCACTGTTGGACAACAATTTTGCTGCACCTACAATATCATCTGCAAAACATTTGTAAACGACCAATAAAATTTGATTTGATTAGCTAGCTTGCTAAATGTACTAAGAGTTAGAGCGAACCTGGCTATCTAATAGATGTGGTAAAAAGGTCAATGGAACTCGACCAAAACAATGGAAATGCGTGTGGGGAAGATGCAGTGGGGGAAAGATCAAGAATCTTCTCGTTGCCCCCCAGCAAAATTTGCCTACATTTAGGCTATTGTTTATACGTGTTTTTCTCACTATGTTGAGGTAAAAATCTGAGTATAATGCTTGAAGTGGTTGTCAACACCAAGATATGTTCATTTCATCGTCACCAATCAACTGCATTACAGATAAAACATGACTTTGACTATGTTCTCTGGTATTGGCTACATGGGCGCAGTTGACTATGTCGCACACATAGCCTACATTATTTTTCAAACTGCAGCCAACCATCGATAATTATGTCACCAGAAGTAGATATTTATTGGAAAGGAGCATCAAGCTCATCACCTTGCACTTTCACCACCCTGTGAAGTTCATCATCACTTGTTTCATCTGTAGTTTAATAAACTGCATGCTTTCCCGACAAGTCATAGTGGGAGGACCACACATGTCACCGCATGACTCCAAGTTTACTTTGTTATGACGGTTATTATATCAATATTTGCACATAAAAGTGTTTCAACCGACATTTTTTGAAGAATTTATTTTACAGACACAAAAAAGATCTCACCTTGTCTCGAGAATTTTTTTTTGTCGACATTTGGAAAGTTTACCGAAAGATTTTCTCTTTAATAGCCTTTTTGAGGCTCAAATGCCTGCCATAGAATATGTTTTCCACCCTCAGAATCCTTCCCTTCCTTTTGCTTCCCCCTCCCTCTCTCTCTAAAAAGACCTGTTTGTCATTTAAAGACCCAACAGGTCCTTGATGTGAAGAAGGCCCTTTTCTCCACCTGTGAATCAAAACCCCAATTATAAATGTAGGAGATAATTATACTGTATGTCTAATTTAATCAAGCAACAAGGGCATTTTTCAGTATGTACGCCGCAGTTCGAGCGCACATTCAATGTGCCAGCTTGAAGTGCGTGTGGGTATGAAATATGACCTTGTTTTTACATCTCAGAGAGGATTCCTGTTTCAATATGCATGGATGCAGCGATGGCAAAACAGAATCTGTAATTGTAATTAGGAGAGTTGCAATTAGTATGCTGTGATTGGTTGGGAGAGGGAGAGTAAGACCAGGAGACATCTCAACCAATGAGGTTATCTATCAGCTGATGCAATGTATGGTAATGTCTGTCTCTACTGGAGATAAGGGGGTAATGCAACTTCCAATCACAATGGGTGAATACTGTTAATCACTCAAACAGGGACTCTATTATAAACAGTAGATCGTGAGACAATTCTGAATGTTGAGTTATAGGCCTATGAATCAGTGATAGACACATGACGATCCTTCTCATTGTCCAATGTAGAGCAAATTTCCTTCATCAGTAGGTCTGGTGGATGTACAATAAGGGAATACAATAATAGAGAATGATTCATCCTGTTTTTGTGCAATACTGTAGCAACATTTATGTTTACTTACAGTGGCTTGCGAAAGTATTCACCTCCCTTGGAATTTTTCCTATTTTGTTGCCTTACAACGTGGAATTAAAAGTGATTTTTGGAGGGTTTGTATCACTTGATTTACACAACATGCCTACCACTTTCAAGATGCTAAATATTTTTGATTGTGAGACAAACAAGAAGACAAAAAAACAGATACTTTGTAGAGCAACATTTTGCATCAATTACAGCTGCAAGTCTCTTGGGGTATGTCTCTATAAGCTTGGCACATCTAGCCACTGGGATTTTTGCCCATTCTTCAAAGCAAAACTGCTCCAGCTCCTTCAAGTTGGATGGGTTCCGCTGGTGCACAGCGATCTTGAAGTCATACCACAGATTCTCAATTGGATTGAGGTTTCGGCTTTGACTAGGCCATTCCAAGACATTTAAATGTTTACCCTTAAACCACTCGAGTGATGCTTTAGCAATATGCTTAGGGTCATTGTCCTGCTGGAAGGTGAACCTACATCCCAGTCTCAAATCTCTGGAAGACTGAAACAGGTTTCCCTCAAGAATTTCCCTGTATTTAGCGCCTTCCATCATTCCTTCAATTCTAACCAGTTTCCCAGTCCCTGCCTATGAAAAACATCAGCATGATGCTGCCACCACCATGCTTCACTGTGGGGATGGTGTTCTCGGGGTGATGAGAGGTGTTGGGTTTGCGCCAGACATAGCGTTTTCCTTGATGATCAAAAAGCTCAATTTTAGTCTCATCTGACCAGAGTACCTTCTTCCATATGTTTGGGGAGTCTCCCAGATGCCTTTTGGCGAACACCAAATGTATTTGCTTATTTTTTTCTTTAAGCAATGACTTTTTCCTGGCCACTCTTCCATAAAGCCCAGCTCTGTGGAGTGTATGGCTTAAAGTGGTCCTATGAACAGATACTCCAATCTCCGTAGTGGAGCTTTGCAGCTCCTTCAGGATTATCTTTGGTCTCTTTGTTGCCTCTCTGATTAATGCCCTCCTTGCCTGGTCTATGAGTTTTGGTGGGCGGCCATCTCTTGGTAGGTTTGTTGTGGTGCCATATTCTTTCCTTTTTTTAATAAAGGATTTAATGGTGCTCCGTGGGATGTTCAAAGTTTTGGATATTTTTTTATAACCCAACCCTGATCTGTACTTCTCCACAACTTTGTCCCTGACCTGTTTGGAGAGCTCCTTGGGCTTTATGGTGCCACTTGCTTGTTGGTGCCCCTTGCTTAGTGATGTTGCAGACTCTGGAGCCTTTCAGAACAGGTGTATATATACTGAGATCATGTGACAGATCATGTGACATTTAGATTGCACACATTTGGACTTTATTTAACTAATTATGTGACTTCTGTTGGTAATTGGTTGCACCAGATCTTATTTAGGGGCTTCATAGCAAAGGGGGTGAATACATATGCACGCACCACTTTTGCTTTTTATTTTTTTAATAATTCTTTGAAACAAGTCATTTTTTTCATTCCACTTCACCAAGTTGGACTATTTTGTGTATGTCAATTACATGAAATCCAAATAAAAATCTGTTTAAATCAGAGGTTGTAATGCAACATAGTAGTAAAAACACAGAGGGGATGAATACTTGTGCAAGGCACTGTACTCACTTCATCCTGGGTGGAACATAAGGCCGCAACAATCTTCTGCCACTGGTGACTGTCTTTGACCACAGATTTATGTTTGTTTAGCAGACAATGCATCTTTTTGTTGTTGTTGTTGTCAGTTAGCCAATACGAATAACGCACAGTGTTTTCAAAATATATCTTTATCTCTCTCCCTCTCTCTCTCACGCTCTCTCTCCATTTCCCTCACCCCTCCCTCTCTCTTTCCCCTATCAACACTCTCCAGATACGGAGAAAAGGGCACTATAAACTAATGTGTAAGTCTGAATCTGCCTAGATGCTGCTGGTGACTACTATTGCCTTTGTTTTTCCACAGATATGACTCTTATCGAGCAGCTGAAATTAATTATTATCAACTGCAGCCCGATAAACCAGGAGCAATTACACACCCATAGTTGCAGCCTTGCTTTACAGCACCGAAAATGAATGACCTGAATAAAATATAGTGTAAATGTAATTCACAAGATAAATCTCATGGTTTATCTGTTATTTTATGACCACATTCACTTTAGAAATTCAAAGCAGTTCAACTAGTACAGAAATGAATTTGTTGCTGCAAACTTCTTGCAAACTAAATAGTGTGTCATAAGATGTTACCAGAAGTATGCAAACGTTTGCCACTAGTGGTGAATCTGCGGCAAACCTTTGACAACAATAATATTTATTGCTACTAGTGGCAAACAGTTTCCCAGAAGTCGTTTCTGGTAAACACACGAGTTTCATTAAAAACATCTGTTGAAAAATGGAAACAAAACTATGTAGCCATCTACAGTACCTACCAAAGTAGTCCGGTGAGTAACTTATTAATTCAACTTCCTAATAGACTTTAACATTTTGTTGGCAATATCATGTTTTGTAGGATAGAGTGAAACACATTTTGTTCATACCAGTTTCATTCTGTCAGTGCCACTGACTGACTGACTAGAGCTTAGCTAGCTAATGTTAGCTATCATATTTTTGCACAATTTATTTGATGGGTAGCTAGCTAACTAATGATTTGCCTAAACACTTATATTTGTAGGTGAATATGTTGCGATCTTTTAATACCTATATTCTCGTATCACGGTTCAGTAGCATGTCAGCTAGCACAACAGCTTAGGTAGCTAGCTAGCAAACAATTTGAGTTGATTTGACATCAGAGCAAAACTTACCTTTTGCAGATGGATACCAATCCCCTTCCTGTGGTATTGAGATGGGGATGCATCAACACCCTGGAAATATGTTTGTGGTGCACTAACTCATCACACTTTATTTGAGTGATAAATGAGTGTATCGTCTTCAAGATTGATAAGGTAAGTAAATGCATGTATTATTCTCATAAATGTAGCCAATACATTTATTATTTGTAACAATTAGATATGTAATTGCTTTAAACTTGTAGCTAGCTCATCTTGATGTATTTTCCTTCTGTCTTTCTAGAAGCAATCCGTTACAAGGCAAAAATACAATCAAACTGAGGACAGAGAAATATGTGTGCATCAGACAGGTCAATGCTTTTTGTATGAATGGCTTTGAGATGTAAGTTACACAAAATGTTTGGTTGACCCAATTTCTGGGTTGCAGGCATTGGGTCAATAGTTGGGTTGTTTTCTGTAAATACAGCAAGAGTTGGTGCTGGGTTATTATGGTTGTGCCATGGATATTTGACCCAGCCAGTGGGTTAATTCTCCTGCTACCTTAGCTAGCTATATCTGACATCTTCTGGACTGTCTCGGAAACTGTTTCACTCATTAGTTAAAGCTAGCTAAGTTAGCTGGCTAGCTAAGTTGCCATAGCTAGATTTGACTTATTCTCCATCTGGGTTCATTTAACCTAGCTATTTGGCAGGCTTATCTCATGCTTGCATGGTGATTGATTTAGCTAGCAATCGTTACTGTACTGGTTTTCAATGATTTCTGACAGTGACAGCTTTAGTCAGACTTCTGAAGTTGAGGAGGATGGATGGAAATTCTGTTAGCTAACTAGCGTTAGAGTTTACCTTGAATTTGATGTAGCCAAGTTAGTTTAGCTAAGTATGTTTCTAACATATCTTTATTCCTGTACTTAAATGCAGAGGCCAAGGCCAGTGAATGGGCAGCTTTGTAAATGTATGCTGAATGAGTGGAACCTGGCCTCTTTGATTCCAAAGTTTGTGGTTAAGTAAAACTGTGAAATTTGAATGACCCTGTGTAAAGTAGCATCTATGTCTTCCAGATCGGTTGCTGGTTCAAATTCCCGAGCCAGCACGGTGGAAAAATCTGCCTTTCTTCCCTTGAGCAAGGAAGTTAACCCCCAACAACAACTGTTCGCCTGGTGCCGTGGATGTTGACTAAGGCAGCCCCCCGCACCTCACTGATTCAGAGGGGTTGGGTTAAATGCTGAAGAACACATTTCGGATAAATGCATTCAGTTGTTCAACTGATTAGGTACCACTTTTACCCGCTTTTGCAGCTGAAAAGATGGACCAGGAAACGCTCTTGCTTTTGGACGACTCGACTATAACCTGAAGTTAAAGAAGAACATAAAAGCCTTACATGCAGTGAGTATTCTGTCAACGCCACCTTTCTATACACGAGGGTATGTCCTTGGGACACACGCATGAATATGTAGGACTGTGGCAACACCAAGCGACACGCCAAGCTTGAGCAGTAGCTGGGTCTCAGCAGGTACACGTGGAAAGATTTGTGGTGTACTTTGAAAACAGATTGTTAAGAGGACTTTACAATTCATTGATTACTTTGTGCTCACTACAGTCAAATGTGAGAGGGCAGCCCAGATGACCAAGTGGCTGAACATCATCTGGCCGACAAACCAGGTTGCAGGGTACATGAAGGAAACCATGATCCAGAGGGCTCAGTGGACCAGACAGAATGGGGCCAAGGCAGTCGAGATAGTCCGAGAGTATCCGCGTCTGCTGGATACTCCAGGCGTGGTGGGTCATTTTTTTTGCTGTAACTAACTAGCCTGGCTGACACAACCCACGTGTCTCACAGCACAGGGAGAGCTGTGACCACACTGGTCTGGAAAGGAGGCTGTTTGTTAACCCCTGTAAGGGGGGGGGGGGGGGGGTTCTAAGCTGACACATTGAATTTAAGATGGTCAGACTATGAATCATTTAGCTATTTGATTTTGAATTGTATTATGAGCTTGCTAAGGAAAGCTAAGGAAATGAACAGTCAGGTCATGAGTAAAGGCTAAAGCTAAAAGTGTATGGTCTATGGTAAATCAGCTAGCTAACTAACAATGCACTGTTACTGTATGTCTGCTTGTGGTCACTGACTGGTAAGTAAACATTCTTGAGCTGTAAAGGTTATATAGGTTAACTGGTTCTCTAAATGCTCTTTAGCTATTAGGTTCGGATGTCTGCAGTTATAAGTGGAGTATGGGGGATACTGTGGACGATTTAGAGGCAGCAGGTTTGTGACCGGGGTCACAAGTAGAGCAGGATTTCATCTGTGTAATTGCCTGGAATGGTTTTAAAACCACTGTCACCTTTGAGGACCACTCTGGTAAATTAGATTCTTGTGCAATGAGGCATGTGTGAGAGTTTGCGTGAGGTGATACACTGATTCCGAAATAGGTTTTGCCATGCACAAGCGGATAGGCACGTGCACACACACACCCTATCCCTCTCCCCATCACACACACCTATGCCTTTGGGATGAGAGTGGGAATATCAAAGCCATGTCCTACACACACTAACATGACCATGTCTCTTCTGTGAGACAGGTTTGGAAATGGGAGAGCATGCCTATTCCATTTGGGCCAGAAATCAAATAGTTTTCTTCCTCACCACGCTATTTCTCGTGTAATGAGATGTTCTTTAAAGGCTTTCTCAGAAGCAGGTTGTCGTGAAGGGCGTAGGAGAGGATGATGGAGCTAGACATGAAGATAAAGTAGCAGGTCATAGTGTTGAAAGACAATAGAAGGATTTAAAGTGGAACTGAATAGATGGATGCAGTTCAATGCATGATTAATATAATTCACCAATACATTTCTTGGTTGTCCAAAAAATATTGCTATCGGGTTGTAAATCACAGCTGGTCTGGTACCTTGATTGCTGCCTCCACCCATTCGGGATGCACTATTTCAGTTTTAGTGACTCCATATTTTGGACAAAAACTGACAAATGTTACTAAGGCTGGGATTGTCAACACAATCAAACCAGAAATGACAAAAATCACAAGTCAGTCATAATGTGGCTAATAGACTAGCGTATCTATTTATGAAGCTATTTATTTCGCAAGCTAACAACCCAGAGCCTAACCTTAGCTAGCTAGCTACAGTAGCTGCTGGGAGTATTTCATTTCAATGGACGAGTGGGTGAGTGACCAACTTCTTCCCCATATGTCGTTTTTCAGTGGCTACAGCTAGAGATGCAGGTGTCATTTGGCTAGCAAGCAAGAAATGGGAATCACTTTGTTAGCTATGTTGATCTTGAACAACTGTTATCCACAGTTAGCATGCATATAGCTTAGTTGTCAATCAAATTTGGCATCGATAAAATGGGCAGCCAGGCAGTTCCCATTCAGTTGTCAAAACGTGGGATGAGACAAGAATGCAGAAGGGCGAGCATGCTACTATTCCCCATTGTTTATCAGTGCAATTTTGACTGCCAACAGGGTTGCCAGGTGTAGCAAAAATATCCAGTCCTCTTGACCACTCTAAACTTGCCTAAAAGGCCTAAAAACTAACATCATTTTTTTTCACAGCAAGAGAGGAGTTCCATATTTTACATAATAAACCCTTTTTCCATAATCGAACCAATTAAGAAGGATTATCGTAGTAACTTGTAACGACATTAGAAGCAAAATGTGGTTTTCCTCAAAATATTAATTATTGCGAGCTATGACATGATGTAATATGTCGCAAGAGAAAAGATCATTTGACCTTATTGTTCTCGCCAGATCATTTTCCATCAATGGATGTCGATTTAGCTTGTTTGACTGCTATGATTAAGCAATAAGGCAGAAGGGAGTATGGTATGGCCAATATACAACAACTAAGGCCTGTTCTTATGTACGACGCAACACGGAGTGCCTGGATACAGCCGTTAGCAGCGGTATATTGGCTACAGTTCATACCACAAACCCCCGGGGTGCCTTATTGCTATTAGAAACTGGTTACCAACGTAATTAGAATAGTAAAACGTTTTTTTTGTCATACCGGCTCTATTAATTGTCCAAACACACGGCCGCTTTCCCACTATACATTGCTATAGATTTTTCACAAATGCCTTACTGCCTTACGTCATTCCCAAACATTTTTTGAAAGGAAGAAAATTTGAAAATGACCATATAAGATGGTGCCGAAGACCATGGCTGACGTTTTACATTCTCCCAACCAGTTGTGCTTATTTATAATATTTTTTTGCGTTTTGTCTAACTTATTTTTTTACATATTGTGTATATAATTTTGCTGCTATTGTCTCATGACCGAAAATAACTTCTGGACATCAGAAAAGCGATTACTCCCCGCGGACTGGAAGAAACTTTTTCCTTTAACGAGTCCGACGAGAACGATATCCTGCCGTCACTGGAACAGGCCCAGATCCACGCCTTTTGCGTGAAGAAAAGATGCTGGAAAAGGGGACGCAGGTCAGAGATCCTTCTGAGAATCCGGAAGCGAGCGAGTAAACTCTCAATACCTAACCATTCTTCTTGGTTACGTGCAATCGTTAGAAAAAAATTTGATGACCTAATATTAAGATTATCCTACCAACGGGACATTAAAAACTGCAACATCTTATGTTTCACCGAGACATGGCTGAACGAAGAAATAGACAATATAGAGCTGGCGGGATTTTCCATCCAGAACAGAGGTGCTACCTCTGGTAAGAATAGGGGTGGGGGTGTGTGTCTTTTTGTCAATAACAGCTGGTGCCCGATGTCTAATATTAAAGAAGTCTTGAGGTATTGCTCTCCTGAGGTAGAGTACCTTAGTGCGGTCGACAGCTTATCCTATCTACCAAGAGAGTTCTCTTCTGTATTATTCGTAGCCGTCTATTTACCACCACAAAGCAAAGCTGGCACTAAGACCGCTCTCAACCAACTCTATAAGGCCATAAGCAAAGAAGAAAATGCTCTCCCAGAAGCGGCGCTCCTAGTGGCAGGGGACTTTAATGCAGGCAAACTTAAATCAGATTTACCAAATTTTTACCAGCATGTCACATGTGCAACCAGTGGGAAAAAAATCCAAGACCACCTTTACTCCACGCACAGAGATGCATACAAAGCTCTCCCTCGCCCTCCATTTGGCAAATCTGACCATAATTCTAACCTCCTGCTTACAAGCAAAAACTAAAGCAGGAAGTACCAGTGACTCGCTCAATACGTAAGTCTCACTTGGAAGTAGTGGTGGTGGTTGAGAGTGTCAAGTTCCTTTGTGTCCGCATCAACGAACTGTCATGGTTCAAACATACCAAGACAGTCGTGAAGAGGGCCCGACAAAACCTTTTCCCCCTCAGGAGACTGAAAAGATTTTGCATGGGTCCCCAGATCCTCAAGAGGTTCTACAGCTGCACCATCGAGAGCATCCTGACCAGTTGCATCACTACCTGGTATGGCAACTGCTCGGCATCTGACCGTTAGTCGCTACAGAGGGTAGTGCAAATGGCCGAGTACATCACTGGTACCAAGCTTCTTGCTATCCAGGACCTATATAATAGGCGGTGTCAGAGGAAAGCCCAGGAAATTGTCAGAGACTCCAGTCACCAGTCATAGACTGTTTTCTCTGCTACCGCACGGCAAGCGGTACCTGAGCGCCAAGTCTAGAACCAAAAGGCTCCTCAACTGCTTCTACCCCCAAGCCATTATACTGCTGAACAATTCATAAACATCGCCACCAGACAATTTACATTGAACCCCCTTGTACACTGCTTCTACTCGCTGTTTGTTTATTACCTATGCATAGTCACTTCGCCCCCATCTACATGTACAGTTTACCTCAACTAGCCTGTATCCCTGAACACTGACTCGTGCCTCTTGTATATAGCCTTGTTATTGTTATTCTTATTGTGTTACTTTTTTTTATGACTTTTTACTTTAGCCTACTTGGTAAATATTTTCTTCTTCTTGGACTGCACTGTTGGTTAAGGGCTTGTAAGTAAGCGTTTCACGGTAAAGTTTACACTTGTTGTATTCGGCGCATGTGACGAATAAAGTTGGATTTGATCTAAATGTTCGCTGGTCAGACAACGTAAGAAAAGGCATCATAGTCTTCCTGGGGGTGTATATGAACAGATTTTTATAACATTTGATGTTGCTAAAACACTGTCAATTTGACTTTAATGAGTTTCATTACCAGAAAAGGGTTTGGTGATGCAGCTTCATGCCTTTGAACAATCCTGGAATGGCTGTCTCCGGAAAGCAATAAAAACCTGAATGCGGTGAGATGTTTAATACGTATAAGAACAATCACTTGGCACTAACGTCTAATTTCCTATATTTTAAATGTAGTTAGTATGACCATTAAAAACAACCTGACAAGCAATCAATTACATGAACAAGTCAAATGTAATACTTGAGCCTTAGGGGAAAACATGACCTGACTTTAAGGTCGAAAGTGGCTTCGAGGAGAAGTACTTCAAGTCAAGACGAAACCCGCTCTCTGTGTTGCATAACTACCCCTGGGAACACATTCTAAAATATGTTGCAGTACAATCGGTAGCCTTACAGTACTGTAGCTAGTGTAGTTCCAGTCTAGAATTTTTTTTTTTTTACAATTTTGAGGCCTGATTGCTGCTGAAAATTAACAAGGACCCCACTGGTAACACACTGGTTGAATCAATGTTGTTTTCAGTGCAGTGTTATTACATTGAACCGACGTGGAATAGACGTTGAAATGACGTCTGTGCCCAGTTGTACCAGTCTGAAATGAAAATAATTGGCGGTGTCAGTGTGTCTTGTAGCTGCTAACAAAGTCATACTGTTCTGAATGGGGCCTCTGTTTCTGCTAAGGGGACTAATTGAGTTGCACATATGAGGTGGTGTGTGTGAATCGATTAGCATTGTTAGCCTGTCAGTGTGGCAGAGGGTCAGGTAGCCTTGAGTGGGAGCGTCCTCTCGTTGATTAGCTGACTGGGAGTGACAGACCAGTGCTACGCTGCTGCTGTGTGTCAAATCTGGACTGATAGAAGGCTTTCTCAGACACGAGTGTGTTTCTCTCTCTCTGACACATAAATACACACAGTTGAAGTCGGAAGTTTACATAAACCTTAGCCAAATACATTTAAACTCCGTTTTTCACAATTCCTGACATTTAATCCTAGTAAAAACTCCCTTTCATAGGTCAGGTAGGATCACCACTTTATTTTAAGAATGTGAAATGTCAGAATAACAGAACGGTGATTTCTGTTTTCTGAACAGGTTTTATTTCTTTCATCACATCCCAACTTGGTCAAAAGTTTACATACACTCAATTAGTATTTGGTAGCATTGCCTTTAAATTGTTTAAACTTTCTAGGACACACGTTCCGCTGAAAAGGCAGCGCGGGAAATTCTAAAATATTTAACTTTTACACATTAAGTCCAATACAGCAAATGAAAGTTAAACATCTTGTTAATCTACCCATCGTGTCCGATTAAAAAAACATATTTTACGGCGAAAACACAACATATTTATGTTAGATCACCACCAAATTCAAAAAACCCACAGCCATTTTTCCCAGCCAAAGATAGTCACACAAAAGCAGAAATAGAGATAAAAAGAATCACTAACCTTTGATAATCTTCATCAGATGACACTCATAGGACATCATGTTACACAATGAATTTATGTTTTGTTCGATAATGTGCATATTTATATCCACAAATCTCGGTTTACATTGGCGCCATGTTCAGAAATGCCTCCAAAATGTCCGGAGTAATTACAGAGAGCCACGTCAAATAACAGAAATACTCATCATAAAATTTGATGTAAGATACATGTTTTACATATAATTAAAGATACACTTGTTCTACTGACTGTTGACATCTAGTGGAAGGCGTAGGAATTGCGAACAGATCCATATCTTACTGGGATGTGAATAGACGATGAGTTTAACATTTACATTTACATAACATCAACCAGCCCCAGAATTTCCACTTCCTGTTTGGAAGTTTGCCTGCAATATGAGTTCTGTTATACTCACAGACATAATTCAAACAGTTTTAGAAACTTCAGAGTGTTTTCTATCCAATAGTAATAATAATATGCATATATTAGCATCTGGGACAGAGTAGGAGGCAGTTCACTATGGGCACGAAATTCATCCAAAAGTAAAAATGCTGCCCCCTATCCCTAAAAAGTTAACTTGGGTCAAATGTTTCGGGTAGCCTTCAACAGGCTTCCCACAATAAGTTGGGTGAATTTTGATCCATTCCTCCTGACAGAGTTGGTGTAACTGAGTCAGGTTTGGAGGCCTCCTTGCTCGCACACACTTTCAGTTCTGTCCGTCAGGGCTTTGTGATGGCCACTCCAATACCTTTACTTTGTTGTTCTTAAGCCATTTTGACACAACTTTGGAAGTGTGCTTGGGGTCATTGTCAATTTGGAAGACGCATTTGCGACCAAGCTTTAACTTCTTGACTGATGTCTTGAGATGTTGCTTCAATATATCCACATAATTTTCATCCTCATGATGCCATCTATTCTGTGAAGTGCACCATTCCCTTCTGCAGCAAAACAGCCCCACAACATGATGCTGCCACCCCCGTGCTTCACAGTTGGGATGGTGAACTTTGGCTTGCAAGCCTCCCCCTTTTTCCTCCAAACATAACGATGGTCATTATGGCCAAACAGTTCTATTTTTGTTTCATCAGACCAGAGGACATTTCTACAAAAAGTACGATATTTGTCCCCATCTGCAGTTGCAAACCGTAGTCTGGCTTTTTTATGTTGGTTTTGGAGCAGTGGCTTCTTCCTTGCTGAGCGGCCTTTCAGGTTATGTCAATATAAGACTTGTTTGACTCTGAATATAGATACTTTTGTACGTGTTTCCTCCAGCATCTTCACAAGGTCGATGCTGCTGTTCTGGGATTGATTTGCACTTTTCGCACCAAAGTACGTTCATCTCTAGGAGACAGAACGTGTCTCCTTCCTGAGCGGTTTGACTCCAACCTAAGTGTTGCGTGGTCCCATGGTGTTTATACTTGTGTACTATTGTTTGTACAGATGACCGTTGTACCTGGAGGTGTTTGGAAATTGCTCCCAAGGATGAACCAGACTTGTGGAGGTCTACAATTTGGCTGATTTAGGTCTTGGCTGATTTATTTTTTATTTTCCCATGATGTCAAGCAAAGAGGCACTGAGTTTGAAGGTAGGCCTTGAAATACATCCACAGGTACACGTCCAATTGACTCAAATTATGTCAATTAGCCTATCAGAAGCTTCTAAAGCCATGACATCATTTTCTGGAATTTTCTTAACTGTTTAAAGGCACAGTCAACTTAGTGTATGTAAACTTCTGACCCACTGGAATTGTGATACAGTGAATTATAAGTGAAGTAATCTCTCTGTAAACAATTGTTAGAAAAATTACTTGTCATGCACAAAGTAGATGTCTTAACCGACTTGCCAAAACTATAGTTTGTTAACAAGACATTTGTGGAGCAGTTTAAAATCGAGTTTTAATGACTCCAACCTAAGTGTTTGTAAACTTTTGACTTCAACTGTACATTCACATCTCTCACAGACACACACACACACATAATGACACACAGAAAACGGATAATGCAATTATATTTTAGGGCTTATTCTCCTCTTTTTGTGTTCAATCTAACACCTTTCCCTGCCCCCATCTGTGTCTGGTGTCTATCTACCCAGTCCTCTCTGTAATTTGTTCATAATGCCTGTATGCTTGTCACACTAAACCTACTTCTGTTTCCAGTGTGTCTCCACAGAGCTGACTCTGTCTCTGTCCCGACAATCACCAGCCATTCCATGCGTAGAACTGCCTAATGTTCTTCTGAGTGTTCCCACTTGGAATGCTTCCAGGTTCTATTTGGAACACAAGCCTCCCTATTGATCCTGTCTCTCTGGCTATGTTCTATACCAGGCTGTCACTAATGCTCTGTGTGTGTGTGTGTGTGTGTGTGTGTGTGTGTGTGTGTGTGTGTGTGTGTGTGTGTGTGTGTGTGTGTGTGTGTGTGTGTGTGTGTGTGTGTGTGTGTGTGTGTGTGTGTGTGTGTGTGTGTGTGTGTGTGTGTGTGTGTGTGTGTGTGTGTGTGTTGTACGTCGCTCTGGATAAGAGCATCTGCTAAATGACTAAAATGTCTGCTAGCTAGCTGTGCTTAAGGATTGTTTACATGGATGCTGTACATTATATTTTTTACATACATTCCTGAACGAAGGTCGACAGGAGTAGATAGTAGTCAATGATGTTGATGCTGGTTGTAGTTGATTCAATTGTTATATAGTTTTTTCACTGTCTTACATTTTTTTGCATCAGCTGTGTTGCCCATTTGCTGTCATTCTTTAGACACGGGATACGATCTGATCAAGGGTTGAAGACAATGTAGCTTTTAAAAGCAATGCATTTGTGGAGATCGCATTCATGGTAAATGCTGCACATGCCTTTAAAAGCCACATTGTCTACAACCTGGAATCGGATAGGTTTCTAAATGGAATATTGTACTGGGAATTCGTCTGTTTTTTTTTCTTTTTGCTGCGTTAGAATGAATTATAAGTATTCTGCTATATAATTCACATTTTAGCTGTAATCAAGGAAAACTCTTATTTTACATTTGAGGAACGCATTTTTAATGAATGAATCATTTTGAGGTTTAGTGAAAATTAAAGGAACTGGTGTGAATTTACTTTTGCAAGATATGCGCTAATAGTTATTTAATTCCAGCCATGAATCTATTTATGGGTGTTAACATCTCCTTCTTTCTAATAAAAATATGTAGAGTGATTTAAACAGGAGAAGCGTTTGGCGGAGGGTGAGTCATCATCTTTTCAGCTAATGGCTTTCAATTTAACAGCACTACAAATTATTATCTTCTATGCAAATGTAACTGTTCGAAATGTATTTTTCCATAGACATGTCTGCCGTTGGCTTAGAACTAGTTGAACCACTCAACAGACCTTTGATGTGGCTGACAGTGTTTGAGAGGAAAATAAATATTGTAGACGATTCTGCTGCCAGTGCTCAGTCTGCCCCTGTAGTCTGAATGATTCACTGGGACAACTAAATATCTTTCTACTGACACACACATCTTTGTTCTTACTGACACACACACACACACACGCACGTTAGAGGTATACACACACACATAGGCATGCGTTCACACACACACACACACACAGTCTCAATGGTAGAGAGGAATAGATTGAGCTGTCATTTTAAATTCCTTGAACAGCTGATGTCAGGCTTCTCTCCAGAGAAACATGTAGCAGTGGACCAGGCTGTTCAAAAAAACGTATTTTAAAGAAAACCTCACTGACTTACTCAGAACAATAGCCTGTAAGCCTACCATTTGTCTAAAATAACACTCAGCAATGTGTCACAATTGTGGCCATTTTCCCGCTACGGAAACAAGAGGATCAAATCAAGCTGCAAATCCAGTTATTTTGGGCTGAAATTCATACAGTTTGCTTGAAATTGTTGCTCTGGGTAAATGTATACTTAAAGGACACAAGGGCCAACTAGTGACAACACAGCACTGTGATCTGACACTCACTGCTACGTTGCTTCTACTGTCATATCTCACACACAGGCAGACACCTCTTAAACATACACGAGTGTAGATTTACAGCAGGGATGATGTAATGTTTAACAGTAAGAAAATAGTACTGAAAAATATATTACAGTATCTCTGGAGTGACGCAAAATTACAGTATTAATTAAGCTGCTAACACTGTACATTTACGGGGGAAATGGTCCCTGAAATCTTCTTAATGTTTATTTTATTTATTTTTATTTCACCTTTATTTAACCAGGTAGGCTAGTTTAGAACAAGTTCTCATTTACAACTGCGACCTGGCCAAGATAAAGCATAGCAGTGTGAACAGACAACAACACAGAGTTACACATGGAGTAAACAAACAAGTCAATAACACAGTAGGGAGAAAAATGTGTCTATATACATTGATGTAAAAACAACAACAATACATTTGTACATAAAATGCATTTATTCAGATTGGTAACAACATGAACACTAATTGACAACAAAAGGAACACCCGTTAACACATACAGTGGGGAGAACAAGTATTTGATACACTGCCGATTTTGCAGGTTTTCCTACTTACAAAGCATGTAGAGGTCTGTAATTTTTATCATAGGTACACTTCAACTGTGAGAGACGGAATCTAAAACAAAAATCCAGAAAATCACATTGTATGATTTTTAAGTAATTAATTTGCATTTTATTGCATGACATAAGTATTTGATCACCTACCAACCAGTAAGAATTCCGGCTCTCACAGACCTGTTAGTTTTTCTTTAAGAAGCCCTCCTGTTCTCCACTCATTACCTGTATTAACTGCACCTGTTTGAACTCATTACCTGTATAAAAGACACCTGTCCACACACTCAATCAAACAGACTCCAACCTCTCCACAATGGCCAAGACCAGAAAGCTGTGTAAGGACATCAGGGATAAAATTGTAGACCTGCACAAGGCTGGGATGGGCTACAGGACAATAGGCAAGCAGCTTGGTGAGAAGGCAACAACTGTTGGCGCAATTATTAGAAAATGGAAGAAGTTCAAGATGACGGTCAATCACCCTCGGTCTGGGGCTCCATGCAAGATCTCACCTCGTGGGGCATCAATGATCATGAGGAAGGTGAGGGATCAGCCCAGAACTACACGGCAGGACCTGGTCAATGACCTGAAGAGAGCTGGGACCACAGTCTCAAAGAAAACCATTAGTAACACATTACGCCGTCATGGATTAAAATACTGCAGCGCACGCAAGGTCCCCCTGCTCAAGCCAGCGCATGTCCAGGCCCGTCTGAAGTTTGCCAATGACCATCTGGATGATCCAGAGGAGGAATGGGAGAAGGTCATGTGGTCTGATGAGACAAAAATATAACTTTTTGGTCTAAACTCCACTCGCTGTGTTTGGAGGAAGAAGAAGGATGAGTACAACCCCAAGAACCCATCCCAAACGTGAAGCATGGAGGTGGAAACATCATTCTTTGGGGCTGCTTTTCTGCAAAGGGGACAGGACGACTGCACCGTATTGAGGGGAGGATGGATGGGGCCATGTATCGCGAGATCTTGGCCAACAACCTCCTTCCCTCAGTAAGAGCATTGAAGATGGGTCGTGGCTGGGTCTTCCAGGATGACAACGACCCGAAACACACAGCCAGGGCAACTAAGGAGTGGCTCCGTAAGAAGCATCTCAAGGTCCTGGAGTGGTCTAGCCAGTCTCCAGACCTTAATCCAATAGAAAATCTTTGGAGGGAGCTGAAATTCCGTATTGCCCAGCGACAGCCCCGAAACCTGAAGGATCTGGAGAAGGTCTGTGGAGGAGTGGGCCAAAATCCCTGCTGCAGTGTGTGCAAACCTGGTCAAGAACTACAGGAAACGTATGATCTCTGTAATTGCAAACAAAGGTTTCTGTACCAAATATTAAGTTCTGCTTTTCTGATGTATCAAATACTTATGTCATGCAATAAAATGCAAATTAATTACTTAAAAATCATACAATGTGATTTTCTGGATTTTTGTTTTAGATTCCGTCTCTCACAGTTGAAGTGTACCTATGATAAAAATTACAGACCTCTACATGCTTTGTAAGTAGGAAAACCTGCAAAATCGGCAGTGTATCAAATACTTGTTCTCCCCACTGTATGTAACCAAATAAGAGCATCATTACAGCGCTAATTTAAAATGACAGTATTGTGCGCCTGTGTGTGTACTAGGGTGTAGGGGAGAGACAGAGAGGGAGATGGAGTTCACATTTTGGATTAGGCACAATCCTAGATCTGATCAGGGGCAAGGCAACTCTATTCAGGGAAGGGGGTTAAGAGGCGTTGAAACACAGCAGGACAGTGTGGGAAGGAGAGCATGCAGGAGAGAGAAGTCAGCCCAGCATCAGGCGTTCCTTATGGGGCTCTTTAACAATCCTCTTCAGTTCTGATTTGTCAGCTCTTCCTACACCTAAGACAAACATAGAAAAAGAACGAATGGAATTAGAGACAGAGAGCACCAGGCCTGTTGCTCTGTGGGTAAAAAGATGGGGGACAAGAGACATATCAAGCTGGTGTCGTGTACGTGTGTATGTGTACTTGGAAGAATGGAGCAATGAAGTGGTTGAGACCAGCTGGCTTCCTCAGGGCCACCTTGTCATGCGCTTTGTCCCATCTTCAGGGACTTATGTCGCGCAGCTGAGAGCCGAGCGAACCGAATCACAGCCTGTGTCACAGGGTTGTTACAGTTAATGAAAAGTACACTGAACAAAATATTAGCATGTTGTAAAGTGTTGGTCCGATGTTTCATGAGCTGAAATAAAAAATGCCAGAAATGTTCCATTCGCACAAAAATGCGCACAAAGATGCTTAGGTTATATTTCTTGTCTTTAATAAAAACCTTATGTGGGGAAAAACTCATGCTGATTGGCTGGGCCTGGCTCCCTAATGGGTGGGCTTATGCCTTCCAAGGCCCACCCATGGCTGCACCCCTGCCCAGTTATGTGGAATCCATAGATTAGGCCGTAATGAATGTCTTTCAATTGACTGATTTCACTATATGAACAGCAACTCAGTAAAATCATGTTGCGTTTATATTTTTGTCTTGTATACATATATACTTAGACACTGTGTCCCGGTGTTGTGGAGAGCCATTCATGCTCTCCCCATTGAGTAGACTGTATCACGATGTCATCTACACTGAACAAAAATATTAACATAAACATGCTCAATGGGTGACATGTCTGCTGAGTATGCAGGCCATGGAAGAACTGGGACATTTTCAGCTTCCAGGAATTGTGTACAGATCCTTGCGTCATGGGGCTGTGCATTATCATGCTGAAACATGAGGTGACGGCAGCGGATGAATGGCACGACAAATGGGCCTCAGGATCTCATCAAGGTATCTCTGTGCATTGAAATTGCCATCAATAAGATGCAATTGTGTTCGTTGTCTGTAGCTTATGCCTGCCCATACCATAACCTCACTTCCACCATGAGGCTTTCTGTTCAAAACGTTGACATAAGCAAACCGCTCGCCCACACAACGGCAGGTACAGTTGAAACCGGGATTCATCCGTGAAACGCACACTTCTCCAGCGTGCTTAGTGGCCATCGAAGGTAAGCATTTGCCCACTGAAGTCGGTTACGACACCGAACTGAAGTCAGGTCAAGACACTGGTGAGGACAACGAGCATGCAGATGAGCTTCCCTGAGACAATTTCTGACAGTTTGTGCCGAAATTCTTCAGTTGTGCAAACACACAATTAGATCAACTGTCCGGGTGTCTGGTCTCAGACGATCCCACAGGTTAAGAGGCCGGTTGTGTAGGTCCTGGGTTGGCGTTGTTACACGTTGTCTGGAGTTGTGAGGCTGGTTGGACGTACTGCCAAATTCTCTAAAACGAGGTTGGAGGCAGCTTATGGTAGAAAAATTTACATTCAGTTCTCTGGAAACAGCTCTGTTGGCCATTCCTGCAGTCAGCATGCCAATTTACATAAAAAAAATCTAAAATCATTGTAATGTCATTATTTTATAATGCAGTTTTTTATAATCTAACCGTAACTGAATTGACCTCAAAAAGCACTAATCGCTCAACGCCAGTTGGCAATCAGCCCGGCCCTAATCACATGCGCACTTAGTTAACGTTAGCTGGCTAGCTAGCCAGCAAGGTAGTTAGGCTAACTACCTTGCTGGCTAGATTGAGCCTAGCTAGCTAGCAATCTGTGCTACTTAAGTGCAAACACTGGAATGGCTCTAAAGTGAGCTCATCCTTGACACAAAAATAACACCGTTACTGTTGGGCCTATTATGTTAGTGGGCTTATTTTTGTTTTATGAAATATGAAATCTGCAAGACAGTTGACACAGATCTATAATTTAGGCCATGTGCCTGCTTGCATTCATGATAAGATATTATTGTTTGCTTGCTAGATTGCAGCGAGAACTTGAAACTTACCCATTGAAGGTATAAGTTTCAAATTCTTTGGAAGACTATTCCAAAGAATGGCAGCTGAGTACAAAAAATAACATTTTTCCATACCACTTTTAAATCTAAAAGGAACAACGTCAGTTTCACTTCTAGTGGAATAATTATGGTTATCCCGGACCAAGTTAAAGTAGTTATATAGGTACCTGGGGACCATACTGTGGACAATCTGATGTACAATTTACAACCTAATCTGAGAGCCTCTCTCCTCCACTTTAAGCCATCTAAGGCTTTCAAAGTGGAGATGGTAAAAATGAGTATGTGCTGGAAGTTTAAGAATAATCCTGACTAATTTGTTCTGAGATGGGCACCAGGAAGAGCACACATAAAATCTATAATAAATATTTAAATATTAGCGCGAGCAATATCGAACTCCGGGATGTAAATATATACACTGTGTATGCATATGATGGTGTGTATAGACCTTATGGACAGTATATGAATAGAAAAGGTGTGTACAGTAGTAGTAATATAGGATGAGCCTTGACTAGAATACAGTATATACTATGAATATTAAGTGGGTTAAACAGTGTGTAAGTTGTACCTAAGAAAGGAATCTAAACAAGTGTTTTTTATTTGCTTTCATATTAATAGAGGATGTAGTTGCTTTTTGGAGGTTATCATGTAAACCACAAAAAAAAAATCATAAATAATGTTATTTTAGTATTTAGTTAAGGAATAATCATTTAGAGTATATGTGAATACTTTGGAGTATAATTCATTCCAACTCTAAAAAAACGATATATCGGCAGATATATCTGTAATTGTTGACTCTTGCCTAGCTAAAATTGGTATCGGTTTCAGAGCCAAAAATCCCATATTGGTCGGGCTACAATAATCATCAGCACAACTAGACAGTTGTGTTGTTACATTACCTCGAAAGCTAATGAGAACTTTTGGGGCATGTTCTGTAGTCGTTGTTACCTATGTGGTACACAACATTTTAGTGAACGTTAGAACATTCCAAGGATATTTCATTTAAAAGAAGGAAAGAAAATAGGTTGTCATAAAAAACATTACTTGATTGCTTTTGGGCTGTTATCCTAATGTTAGCTAATATTCTGGGAATGTTTGCTGGGTAGTAGAGGAAGTGAGCATGTATTGTTCACCATTGATAAAGCTAATCAAGTCTTTCATATGGAATTTTATTCAGATTCATGGTCACTTGTTTTAGTGTTGCCTTGAAGCTCTTTACTTCATTATTTGATTGTAAATATATTTTTTTCAGGAAATGATCTGCAATATCTATCTTGACATAATATATAGCTACATACCTGTCTGTCAGGGCTGCCACCCAACAATGGATTCTAATCACAGCCATGCAGATAATGGCCATCCCACCATTTCAGTATTAATGTTCCCTGGACAACCAACTCTCTCACAGCAGCATATTATGGGTAATCCATTAAACAGCATGAGGTTCAGGTTCAGTCAGCGTTTCCTTTTCATGCCTTCTGAAGCATGCAGGTTGATCTGTTACCGGGGGCAACTGAAACTGATTGTCTGTATGCCTGTATGCCCGGCCGGTTGCTTTGATGTTTTGTCTTGCCGTCATTTGTTGGTTGTTGACATCTATCGATTCTTGACGTGTGCTGCTTGTTGCCCAGTGATCCAGGACGCCTGTCTACACACTTTAAAGTGGTTATCCACTGAATACTGCGATCTGTGGAGGTGATTGGAGCTGTCAGTTAGTCAACCCTCAAATCTCTCTACCATCAGCACTTTCACCACCCAACGCCATTTCATCTTCTTTCTACACGTAATAAGCCCGCACCTACACTAGCTAGTGTGGCCTGAGCCAACCGCCCAAGCAGTTAAACAGGCAGTCCGTCATTCAGGGGAAACACATCACGGTGTACTCCCCCCCCCTCCCATTCCATTTCCACACGGATAGACTGCTTTATACTGTCTCGTCAGCATTTCCATCCTGTAGACTTTATACACCAGAACTACGTGAGAGACAATGACTCAATTACCGAAGAAACACATGGATTCACACTTTATGAACCGCAATGGGACATTCATGCGTGCTCAAATGTATATGTAATGTATTCATTAGACATTATCCCTGTATCTGCTTTTTAGAACGAAAGACTTTGTCCTGCTACAGTGAACCCATCCAGTCTCCATTACTTTCGGCGTCCTTCTCCTCTACCTCCCTTTCCCTTCCTGCTGCATGCAGCCTTACAGCCTCAGCAGGAACAATGGAATGTCTGTGATGATGATTACCAGCAGAACGTTGGTGATGGTGATTCTGTTCTTGTTTCAAATCAGAGACCGTAACCGGGGGATTATTTAGCTTAGTACAGTATATGCAGCCTTCTGTATCCGTTAAGGCTCTACTATGCCTCAGCTAGACCAAAAGCCTCATGTCTCAGCACAACAGCCTTCAGTAAATGACATGTATTAGCCAGTAGAAGGGGAACTAGGGGTGAGTGTGAGAGGGGATGGGAGGAATTGTTGATGCCACTAGGGGATAGTCCTGTCGACAGATCCCTGTCGAGGATTTAAATGTCCGGGTGTGTGAGCCAAAAGTTTGCTGGATTGAATCCACGAGCTGACAAGGTAAAAATCTATCATTCTTCCCCTGAGCGAGGCAGTTAACCCAAAGACGATGATTATGGCAGCCCCCCGCACCTTTCTGATTCAGAGGGGGTTGGTTTAAATGTGGAAGACACATTTCAGTTGAAGGCGTTCAGTTGTACAACTGACTAGGTATCTCCCTTTCCCTTCCCATTTCACAAGTGATATTCTAAGTTTCACGTGTGCTTTTGTAACCGGCTGGATTAGAACCCGAGTCTCACAATGTCAGGTAACTGCCAAAGTAAAGGAATAGAAACAGAAACATACCTAGAACATGGTCGCTATATTCTCAGAATATCAGAAATGTGTATATTTACAGCAGCATGTTTGTACTTTCTCTCATTTGCCATTTAAGCAATGATGATGGCAGTTAGATATATATAAATACATCTACATATGAATACATCATGCGGCAATGATTTCAGTATTTTGAAAGTTACATATCTTGAAGTTTTCCTTTAATTAGTTGAGTTCGGGGTTTTGTTGACGATTGCCAAACAATAACATTACCATATACACTGAGTACACCAAACATTAGGAACACCTTCCTATTGAGTTTCATCCCCCCCCTTTTTTTCCCTCAGAACAGACTAATTTTGTCGCGGCATGGACTCTACAAGGTGTCGAAAGTGATGCTGGCCCATGTTGACTCCAGTCCAATGCTTCTTACAGTTGTGTCAAGTTGGCTGGATGTCCTTTGGCTGGTGGACCATTCTGGATACACACAGCAAACTGTTGAGAGTGAAAAACCCAGCAGCGTTGCAGTTCTTGACACAAACCGGCGTGCCTGGCACCTACTACCACACCCCCCCTTCAAAGGCACTTAAATCCTTTGTCCTGCCCATTAATCCTCTGAATGGCACACATACACAATCCATGTCTGACAGGTCTCAAGGCTTAAAACTCCTTATTTAACATTGATTTGATTTGATTTGTCTCCTCCCCTTCATCTACACTGATTGAAGTGGATTGAACAAGGGTCATCAATAAGGGATCATTCATTGGAAGCCTGGGGGGAGAAACACAGCTCCACCTCCTGGTTCATTTCCAAGGCAATCAGGGCAGGGCTGTGTTATTAAAAGGCTTTGATCCCGCTTAATGACACTGTGTTGATTTGTCAGCTCCTTGATTATAGCCTGTGTGCCTCATGGGGATGAAGCTGTAATAACCAGTACAGTCTCTCTGGGCTAATGCATTACACGGGTCCAATCGCCATGGCATTCATCACAACTTTCATTAACAGCAATTAATGCATTCCTGCTGGAGATGAGTGGACACCCTGAGTCACAGACTGTAGATATGACACAGGAATGAAGTGCTCTTCCAGCGAGGTCTGTGTCATATGCTAAGAGACACACCATTAGACAAACATACACACACACACACAACCCTATTTTGTTCCTTTTTAAACATTCTGTGTCAGTCCCAGATTTGCCCCATTCTGCACCGAATACTTCGACCAGTTTGCCACTGTTCACAGTCATGTGGGTAGAGATAATCACTGTTGATTTCCCGCTCTGATTGCTGTCTTTGCTTTGTCGCAGGGCTCTATGCTAATCAAGGCAATTAGGTAACAGCGCTTGCTTGTTAATTTATGCCGCCCAGGCATTCTGAAAGGAGGTACAATGACAGTGATAGCCAATTAGAGATGTGGTATTAGATACGTTGATGTGCTATAGAGATAGACAGATAGGGCATCATCATCTCTCTCGCTTATTCATGCTCTTACTTGCATTGTCATTTAGGAAAGCTGCATGAGAATTGTAAATGGGGTCCGTTGATTTGGCTGGATAAAGAGAGTTTTGTATTTGAAGCTTGTTTATAATTTGTACTTTGTGTCGATTTATTCATAGGAGAACCAATGAGGAGTTTACATAATTGAATGAATATAGAACATGTAATTCAGAGCATACAATTGCACAACGAACGGGCTATGTAGTGATGTGTTAGTCTATTTCATATAGGACACTCTGTGTATGGTGCCTAGATGTTGTGGTTCATTTGTATTGGCCAGTTAGGGGATAAGTTCTAGGGTAGCGTGACTGGGTGTCCTCCAATCAGTCCCTCATTAGCAGAGAAGACTGGGTCATACTCAATGTTAGAGATCGACATTCATCTCTAGAAAAGTGAACAGCCATTTAGGAAATGACCCACATACTGTTTGAATGATAAAGACCAAGATACGTAGTTGAAGTGTTGCAGGGCCTCGTGCCTCTTACCACAGACTTTCCTGAAGCAATCAGGATGGAGAGCACCACAGATCTCAGAGGGAGCTTCAATAGATTTATTTTTTCTTTCCCCTAATTGTCATCTGACCCTTTTTGTTGAAGATTTAAAAATTGTATTGTAAAATTCAGTAGGCAGGGCTCAGTGATGTTTGTAATAATAGTAATGTCTGAACAGCCCTCACGACAACAAACACATGAAAAGAATGTGGTTTTCAGACTTCTACATCTGCTTTGCTGGCTCTTTGGGTTTTTAGGTTTGGTTTCTCTATAAGCACTTTGTGACAACTGCTGATGTAAAAAGGGCTTTATAAATCAATTAGATTTATTTATTGAACAAATCCCATGGGGAAAAAATGTCACGTTCCTTATTTCTTTTACATACTTTTTAAGTTAACTAGTTAGACACGTTGTTTTCAGACACATGTGAAGTTTCACATGTACATTTTTCACGTGTTTTTTTCCTCTTGTGAAAAAAAATCCCCACATTATATTTTTATATATATATATTATATTCAACCACATCCAGCTACATCTTGTCTCCCATCCAGGGACCAAGCAGGAACAACCCTGCTTAGCTTCAGAGGTAAACCAGAAGAGGGATGCAGGGTGATGTGAATGTATCAAAACTTGCAACTGGAAAAATAACCTGGTCTCAGAGCCAAATATATATATTTTACTAAAATCTGTACCCTTCCATTTAGTATGATATGTTACTTTAAGTTAGGTTACATTACATTGGCCTACCAATGTAATAGCAGTCATACAATATAATATGACAGGGATCATCAACTAGATTCAGCTGCTGGCCGATTTCCTCTTGAGTGGATGGTTCGGGGCCTGGAACATAATTAAGCAAAAAGTCCCAATGGGTGTGGTATATGGCCAATATACCATGGCTAAGAGCTGTTCTTATGCACGACGCAACGCAGAGTGCCGGAATACAGCTCTTAGCCGTGGTATATTGGCTACACAGTGCCCTCAACTTTTTCAACATTTTGTTAGGTTACACCCTTCTTCTAAAATTGATTAAATAGTTTTTTTTCTATCATCAATCTACACACAATACCCCATAATGACAAAGCAAAAACAGTAAATAAAAAAAGTTTAGCTTTTTAAATTTTTTATAACTACACTGCTCAAAAAAATAAAGGGAACACTTAAACAACACAATGTAACTCCAAGTCAATCACACTTCTGTGAAATCAAACTGTCCACTTAGGAAGCAACACTGATTGACAATAAATTTCACATGCTGTTGTGCAAATGGAATAGACAAAAGGTGGAAATTATAGGCAATTAGCAAGACACCCCCAATAAAGGAGTGGTTCTGCAGGTGGTGACCACAGACCACTTCTCAGTTCCTATGCTTCCTGGCTGATGTTTTGGTCACTTTTGAATGTTGGCGGTGCTTTCACTCTAGTGGTAGCATGAGACAGAGTCTACAACCCACACAAGTGGCTCAGGTAGTGCAGCTCATCCAGGATGGCACATCAATGCGAGCTGTGGCAAGAAGGTTTGCTGTGTCTGTCAGCGTAGTGTCCAGAGCATGGAGGCGCTACCAGGAGACAGGCCAGTACATCAGGAGACGTGGAGGAGGCCGTCGGAGGGCAACAACCCAGCAGCAGGACCGCTACCTCCGCCTTTGTGCAAGGAGGAGCACTGCCAGAGCCCAGCAAAATGACCTCCAGCAGGCCACAAATGTGCGGAGAATAACATTAGTTCAACTCCACATGTGAATCTGTAACTCCACATGTGAAAGGAAGATTTTCACAGTTGGAGTTTTCGGTAGCAGTTTATTTAAAACCTAGTGTCATAACACATTTATGACACGGCCATAACCATGTCATTATATATGTCATAACAGCTGACATAACACTGTCATGACACATATATTTAGATGTGTTGTGACATATATTGCAATACTGTATGGCTGGTTATAAGAGTGTCAAAGTCCACAAATCTTATCACACAAGGTAAACCATTCCATTCTACTTGTAAATAGTATGTTATATAACGTTTCTGCAAATGCGCCATTTTATTAACATTGTAATTGTGCACACATTGATGTCGAACATGTGCTTAGTCCAATGCTCAGTCGCTGATGGCTGGGATGAATGCAGGAGCAGGACAAAACACCCTCTTTGGGACTTACTGACATATGGTCATACGCAATAGGCCTATCTGGCTTATATTATTACCCTTACAACAACAACAAAACATGTCCTGTATTAGATTCTATTAATTTCGGAATCAAAGTTTGTTTGTTCACAACATTGTTATTGTAGTACTCCATGGTTTTGCTTTAATATACAGTACCAGTCAAAAGTTTTGACACCCACTCATTCAAGGGTTTTTCTTTATTTTTTACTATTTTCTACATAGTAGAATAATAATGAAGTAACACATATGGAATCATGTAGTAACCAAAAAAGTCTTAAACAAATCAAAATATATTTTATATTTGAGATTCTTCAAAGTAGCCAACCTTTGCCTTGATGACAGCTTTGCACACTCTTGGGCAGACCGCGCCACCCTCTGGAGAAACCAGCGGTTGCAGGCGGTGCAGTTGCCGTACCAGGCGGTGATACAGCGCGAAAGGATGCTCTCAATTGTGCATCTGTAAAAGTTTGAGTGTTTAAGGTGCCAAACCAAATTTCTTCAGCCTCCTGAGCCTGGGGCCCCAGTGTTGCGGATCAGCGAAGTAGAGGTGTTGTTTCCTACCTTCACCTCCTGGGGGCGGCCCGTCAGGAAGTCCAGGACCCAGTTGCACAGGGCGGGGTTCACACCCATGGCCTCGAGACTTAACGATGAGCTTGGAGGGTACTATGGTGTTGAAAACTGAGCTATAGTCAATGAACAGCATTCTTACATTCTTACAGGTATTCTTCTTGTCCAGATGGGATAGGGCAGTGTGCAGTGTGATGGCAATTGCATCGTCTGTGGATCTATTGGGGCAGTAAGCAAATTGAAGATGGTCTAGGGTGACAGGTAAGGTGGCGTTGATATGATCCTTGACTAGTCTCTCAAAAAACTTAATGATGACAGAAGTGAGTGCTACGGGGCAATAGTAATTTAGTTCAGTTACCTTTCCCTTCTTGGGTACAGGAACAATGGTGGCCATCTTGAATGTGGGGACAGCAGACTGGGATAGGTAGAGATCGACTATGTCCATAAGAACACCAGCCAGCTGGTCTGTGCATGCTCTGAGGATGCAGCTAGGGATGCCGTCTGGTCCGGCAGCCTTGCGAGGGTTGACACGCTTAAATGTCTTACTCTCATTGACAACGGAGAAGGAGAGCCCACAGTCCTTGGTAGCGGGCCGTGTCGGTAGAACTGTGTTATCCTCAAAGCGGGGGAAGAAGGTGTTTAGCTTGTCCGGTAGCAAGATGTCGGTGTACGCGACTTGGCTGGTTTTCCCTTTGTACTCCGTGATTGTCCGTAGACCCTGCCACATACATCTTTGATTGCCTTCCGGAGGGAATAACTACACTGTTTGTATTCTGCCATATTCCCAGTCACCTTGGCATGGTTAAAAGCGATGGTTCGCGCTTTCAGTTTTGCATGAACTCTGCCATCTATCCACGGTTTCTGGTTCGGGTAGGTTTTAATAGTCACAGTGGGTACACTTCCTGATAAACTCAGTCACCGTATCAGTATATTGTCGATATTATTCTCGGAGGCTACCCGGAACATATCCCAGTCCGTGTGATCAAAACAATCTTGAAGCGTGGATTTCGATTGGTCAGACCAGCATTGTATAGTCCCGAGCACGGGTACTTCCTGTTTGAGTTTCTGCCTATAGGAAGGGAGGAGCAAAATGGAGTCATGGTCAGATTTGCACCCCCAGGGCAAACCTTGTAGGCATCCCGGAAGTTGGAGTAGTAGTGGTTGAGTGTTTTAGCAGCGCGAGGACTACAGTCAATGGGTTGCTAGATCTTCGGCAGCCTTTTTCTCAAATTTGCTTTATTAAAATCCCCAGCTACAATAAATGTTGCCTCAGGATATGTGGTTTCCAGTTTGCATGAAGTCCAGTGAAGTTCTTTGAGGGCCGTCGTGGTATCGGCTTGAAGGGGGATATACACAGCTGTGACTGTAACCGAAGATCATTCTCTTGGGAGATAATACGGTCGTCATTTGATTGTGAGGTATTCTACGTCGAGTGAACAAAAGGACTTGAGTTCCTGTATGTTATCACAATCACACCATGACTCGTTAATCATGAAACATACACCCCTGTCCTTCTTCACAGAGAGATATTTTATAAATCATTCTCGCTCCTATTATTATGACATTTCACATTCTTAAAATAAAGTGGTGATCCTAACTGAGCTAAAACAGGGAATTTTTACTAGGATTAAATGTCAGGAATTGTGAAAACTGAGTTGAAATGTATTTGGCTAAGGTGTATGTAAACTTTCGACTTCAACTGTAGATACTGTATTTTATACCATATTTTGCGGTCATTGCTCATCCATATATTTATGTACAGTATATATTCTTATTCCATTCCTTTACTTAGATTTGTGTGTATTAGGTAGTTGTTGTGGAATTGTTAGATTACTTGTTTGAATAATGATTAGAATGAATAATGTCCGACAATACCTTTTAAATTCTATGCGCTATACATTTTGCTAGAATTTTTACATCACAACACTGAAGTGTAAGGGGCCTTCATTTTTTAAATGGACTTGATCTTTATTTTTCCCACTTGTATCCTTTTTCAGTAATAATGAAATCAGACCTTCTTGTTGAGTGTCTGATAATCTATCACTTACATTGGAGTGAATTTTTCCCCATATTCCATCCAGTTTGTTTTATTATTATAATATATTACACTTGATCTTTGTTTAATAAGTTATATCTATTCTTTTAGACCTATTTCCTTTGTTAGTATGAACCCATTTGACCTAAAATGCGTTTGTTTCAGAGATGAATAATGAAATGCATGGCATCTAAAGGCACATTTCAGAGTGTTCCATACTATAAGGGGATTTGCTGTACCTATGTTATGTCAGAAAAATTCAGTTATACATTCCTCTGTCCTAGTTTAAACAAGTTATCATTCAATAGGCTTTGTTTAATTTTCCAATATCCTCGTGGAAATTTAGTAAGAGTAGTTTATATACCAATTATCTGATGGCCCGACCGCATTCTATCCCCTATTAACACTTTTGGTGCCAACGAGAATGACATAAGAATGAAGTCAAGACGACTATCTTGATTGAGCCTCCGCCATGTATATCTCACTAGGTCAGGATATTTTAGACTCTGTATATCCACTAGATCCAATATATCCATGACATTCATGATGTCCTTAAGAGCATGAGGGTGATAGTTTGTAGTGTGACTTCGTTTACGGTCCATTGAGGTACTTAAAACAGTAATATAATCTCCCACCATAATAATAGAGTATTGTATTGCTTGCAGTGTTGATAATGTATTATATATATATATTTTCAAAGAAGCGTGGATCATCATTATTTGGTCCGTAAAGGGTAATGAGCCATATCTGTTTATGGTCTAATAACATAATTTAGAATCATCCATCTACCTTGCATCTACCTGCACATTTGGATCAAAATTACTGTTAATTAATATCACCCCTTTTCAGTTTATTTGCCCATGGTAGAAGTATATTTCACCCCCCCCCCCCCCCCCACAGTCCTTTTCCCACAAAATTGAGTTTCCTATAAACAACAGATATTCTATTCCTTCTCTTTGAGTCAGGTAAATATTGTTCCTCTTTTCTTATTATCTGCTAAGCCATTACAATTATAACTGACTATTCTTATTTCACCATAATGAGATACAAGTTTCAAATCTATTTGTCATAATATATGTTTGTAAATGTACCATTAAAAAGTAACAGTGATTGAGTTTCCATACAGCTGTACCATGATATTGCATCTCTGTAATTGCAAACAAAGGTTTCTCTACCAAATATTAAGTTCTGCTTTTCTGATGTATCAAATACTTTTGTCATGCAATAAAATGCAAATTAATTACTTAAAAATCATACAATGTGATTTTCTGGATTTTTGTTTTAGATTCCGTCTCTCACAGTTGAAGTGTACCTATCATAAAAATGACAGACCTCTACATGCTTTGTAAGTAGGAAAACCTGCGAAATCGGCAGTGTATCAAATACTTGTTCCCCCCACTGTATAAATATCTTGCGTATCTTAATTTTCATCATGAACAATTAATATGCGTAATAATGTCGGCAGTTCAAGCAAAGGATTGTTTCCTATAACCAGGATTACCATTGCGTTACATTACATTTTTGTCAAGCAATTACTATTTAAGCAAACAATGAATTCTAATTCCTCCTATATTGTCCTTAACATCCTTACCCCCTTGCAACATGTGTGGTATACATACAGTGGCATGCGAAAGTATTCACCCCCTTGGCGTTTTTCCTATTTTGTTGCCTTACAACAAAATCAACTAATTTGATTTAAACAACATACCTACCACTTTGAAGATGCAAAATATTTTTTATTGTGAAACAAACAAGAAAAAAAAACGACAACTTGAGCGTGCTTAACTATTCACCCCCCCCCAAAGGCAATACTTTGTAGAGCCACCTGTTGCAGATATTACAGCTGCAAGTCTCTTGGGGTATGTCTCTATAAGCTTGACACATCTAGCCACTGGGATTTCAAGGCAAAACTGCTCCAGCTTCTTCAAGTTGGATGGATTCCACTGGTGCACAGCTATCTTTAAGTCATACCACAGATTTTCAATTGGATTGAGGTTTGGGCTTTGACTAGGTCATTCCAAGACATATAAATGTTTCCCCTTAAACCAATCGAGTGTTGCTTTAGCAGTATGCTTAGGGTCATTGTCCTGCTGGAAGGTGAACCTCTGTCCCAGTCTCAAATGTCTGGAAGACTGAAACAGGTTTCCCTCAAGAAATTCCCTGTATTTAGCTCCATCCATCATTCCTTCAATTCTGACCAGTTTCCCAGTCCCTGCTGATGAAAAACATCCCCACAGCATGATGCTACCACCATCATTCTTCACTGTGGGATGGTATTCTCGGGGTGATGAGAGGTGTTGGGTTTGCGCCAGACATCGCGTTTTCCTTGATGGTCAAAAAGCTAAATTTTAGTGTCATCTGACCAGAGAACCTTTTTCCATATGTTTGGGGAGTCTCCCACATGCCTGTTGGCAAACAAACATGCTTGCTTATTTTTTTTTATCTTTAAGCAATGGCTTTTTCCTGGCCCTCTTCCATAAAGCCCAGCTCTGTGGAGTGTACAGCTTAAAGTGGTTATATGGACAGATACTTCAATCTCCGCTGTGGAGCTTTGCAGCTCCTTCATGGTTATCTTTGGCCTCTTTGTTGCCTCTCTGATTAATACCCTCCTTGCCTGGTCCATGAGTTTTGGTGGGTGGCCCTCTCTTGGCAGGTTTGTTGTGGTGCCATATTCTTTCCATTTTTTAATAATGGATTTAATGGTGCTCCGTGGGATGTTCATATTTCGGATATTTTTTTATAACACAACCCTGATCTGTACTTCTACACAACTTTGTCCCTGACGTGTTTGGAGAGCTCCTTGGTTTTCATGGTGCCGTTTGCTTGGTGGTGCCCCTTGATTGGTGGTGCCCCTTGCTTGGTGTTGCAGAATCTGGGCCCTTTCAGAAAAGGTGTATATATACTGAGATCATGTGACACTTAGATTGCACATAGGTGGACATTATTTAACTATGTGACTTCTGAAGGTAATTGGTTGCACCAGATCTTATTTAGGGCTTCATAGCAAAGGGGGTGAATACAAATGCACGCACCACTTTTCATATTTTTTATTTTTTGAAACAATATATTTTTTTAATTTCACTTCACCCGTAAGTACTAGATTTTCTCTGAAAGATCTACTCTGTATGTCTAGTAAAGCTTCTCTCAGAAAGCTGTTCTCTTTTTTAAGTTCATTAACGTCCGTTTCTATCTAATTGACCGTCCCTTTTAGCTTGGTTGTTTCTCGTTCTCTATTACCGCAGCGTTTGTCACTCATTTCAAGAATCGCCTTCAACTCCTTTATATCCTTACTGACTAATTCAAGTATGCCCAGTTTGTCATCTATCGACAGATCGCTTTCCACACTTACCAGTCCCAGTGGTGAAAAGCATAAATCGTTTGTATCCGTCGAGGAGTCGTGTTTTCTTCTGGAGATTCTCCACGTTTACTCTCCTTCATGTTTGAGTGTTGCTTGTTTTCGTAATATTTGTCGACACATTTCTCTAGCCTCATGATTTGTTTTGTGTTATTATCCAGATTGAACGTTATTACCCACGAGTATATGAAGTGTTAATATTTAGTCTGACTTACTGATATTGAATATAATGTTTTTATCTTGAGGTGATTTGCACTTATTGTTATCTTTCCATCTCCAGAGGCTTATACTACAAATCAGGATCAATGAGGTAGCCAGCTAACTTGCCTAATGTCAGGACCCGGTTACGAACTCGGGTCTCCGGTGTGAGAAACAGTCACTTAGCAAACTGAGCCACTAATAGTCGGCAGAACCCAGAAGATGAGGCAGACACAGCAGTACTTGAGACGGTGTTTTAATAAAGTAAAAAGGAAAGTTCTTCAGGCAAAAATATAAATCCACAACGTCAAAAGTAATTCCAAGAGAAAAAGGTAATCCTCCAAGTCAAAAGGTAAATCCACAAGGTGGTAGGTACAGCAGGAAAAAGCCTCAAAAGATAATAAAAAATAAATAAACGAGAACAAAAACAGAGTACCACAAGAGAGTCCAACTGGAGCAACAAATGTTCACAGCATCGCTAGGGCTGGGTGGTAACATTCAAACACAGAGCAAAGAACTGAGGAAAACTAAGGGTTTAAATACATACAAGGGAAACGAGGCACAGGTGCAAATAATAACTGGAAACAAGGGAAAACAAAAGGGTCAAAAAAGCACAATGGGGGCATCTAGTGGCCAAAACCGGAACAATCCTGGCCAAATCCTGACACCTAAATATTGTTATGTAACTTTTATTTTTAGAAAGATACGTTTGAAATGGGAATGATCTAGTTGACTCAACAACCAAAAACATATCTAAGTTTAGCATTCTTACAGAACCAGAAAATGTGTATTTATTTCTGATGGCTTATCAAAGTCAGCTGGCTAAATCATTGATCCTGCTTTGTAGTATACCCCTCTATTTTAAAAACTGGGTTCACATGAAATCTCGACTCTAAAATCTCACGTATCAAAACTGTATTTTCCCCCTATTATCTTCCTCCTCCTCTTTTCTCTTTTCTCTAAATGGTTGACCTGCTAGAGGGTTGAAGGATGCTCATGTACTCCTGTGGCTATTTGAGGTCACGTGGAGATTGAGACGTGGACTGTGGCGTTTTAGTGCAGTCTGATTTGTCAGGGTTGAACCACAAAACCACAAATTTGTGTGAGCAGAATCTCAGTGCCAAACCCACAGTTTTTTACTTCAATCAGGGCAGCTGTCAAACGTGTGGTGAGCTGGCATTTGCCCCAGCACTTTTCAATCAGTTGATTCAGTTAAATAAAGAATATTGGGGCAATAGTGTTGAGAGGGGCAAAATTATGTTTTTTAGACCGATTTGCCTCAGTAATTTGTCAACTTGCACAATTTGTCTGTCCTTCAAATCAGAGTGCTGCTGCAGGCTCTGTGCATGTCTTGACCAATCAGATTAATTGTAATTGTAGGTCGCGCAGCCCAAATTGCAGACTTTACTATCCTCTGGTAGCCTATTTATTTAGCAAACGTGATAACACATCACTCCCGACAGACACAAGCAATAACTCTTTATATAAATGCTGTAGCAGCCTGTACCTAAACATTAGCAATCTGACATGCTGTATTGCATGGAAACAAAAATATGTTTTCCAGTCTGATCAGCTGTAGGCTAGGAACAACAGCAGGGTAAACGAAATGGTAACGCTGTCAATTTATAGCCCTTCTGTGTGTGTCAGGTGAAAATGTGAATGGGATCATATTTGGTTTATATTCAAAATTGGGATGACTAGGCTACCTAGACCTTTTCAATACAATAGCAGACATAGACTGTGTAAGTTATGTATTTGGCCTACTGTTGCATAGAGCATGCATACACAACGCAAACCTGCATAAAGCAAGCTCAGTCCTGTGGGATTTATTTAAGATACTCTTTAAAGAAGTAGGGTTTCAGATGTTTTCGGAAGATGTGCAGGGACTTCGCTGTCCTGACATTAAGGGGAAACTTCTTCCACCTTTGGGGTGACAGGACAGAGATGAGGTTTGACTGGACTGAGCTGGAGCTTCCCTCCCGTAGGGGTTGGAGTAGGAGGGCCAAGAGATGAGAGGTGACAGAACGGAGTGCTTGGGTTGGGGTGTAGGGTTTGACCATAGCCTGAAAGTATGGAGGGGCAGTTCCCCTTGCTGCTCCACAGGCAAGCGCCAGGGTCTTGAAGATGATGAGAGCATTGACTGGAAGCCAGTGGAGTGTGCGGAGGAGCGGGGTGACATGGGAGAACTTGGGAAGGTTGAACACCAGGCATGCTGCGATATTCTGGATAAGTTGCAGGGGTTTGATGGCACAAGCGGGAAGCCCAGCCAACAGAGAGTTGCAGCGGTCTAGATGGGAAATGACAAGTGCCTGGATTAGTACATGTGCGAGGATAAATCATACACAGTAAAATTGCAAGAGCTAATTCAACTCCTATGGAGTCAAATGTAACACTATTTTGGGCTTTAGATTGTCCCACCATCATTTTGTGTTAAAACCACCCTGGTCATGGTGTTGATATTTTGGGAGTTAAAACAACACTAAATGGAGTAAATATCCAACTCTCAGAGTGTTGCTTAAAATTTAACTCCAATTGCCATTTTACTCTTTACAGTGTTGTTTTTAATCAACTCTCTTGCCATTTTACACTTTTCTGTATTGTTTTGAATTAACAATCAACTCCAGCAGAGTACATTTCTCTTTCAGTTAACTTACTTTGAGTTATAATATATTTTTAAATATGTGTCACCTTAGAGTGATTTGCAATGTGATATCCAATCTACTGTATGTTGGAAGCCAACTTGCAGGAAGATGTCCAGCACTTTTACATCACTCACAGCTTACATTTAGAATGCTTGTCAGAGTAGGGGAGAAAGAATACATTAAATTAAAATCATGTAAACTGGAACAACTATATCACTAACAGTTGCTATAAATCCAACCACTTACAGATTGGATTAGTTTCGAAAAATTTGCATTTCTTATCTTTGTGTAGCATAAGATCAAAACGAATCAATTTGCCTACGTAAACACAGGTATTGAAACAAACAATAAAAATAAATCTACCTGCAACAGAGCATGCTGGGAAATATGCCAATGACGCCCCTCCCACATCTGTGGCTAACTCCATAGATTTAACTAACTCTCTCTGGTTAAAAGTGTAAAAAAAAAAGTACTCCGTCCCAGTGAACTCCAGCTATCAACACTAATTCCAGGGAGCGTATCACTCGAGGGTTAAGATTTAACATTTAACAGCAAAAAAAAATTAACATTGTGATTTAAACTATTCTTGGTTTACTGTGTACTCTACAGATGTTGTAGAGCATGAACCTAGAGGAGCGAGTCCCTGCTTTGATGTTTGCAGAGAATGAAAGGTGTGTCCAGGGTCGCGCCAAGGTTCTTTGGAATGGGGAGTTATTACGTTTTGTCTCCATTCAAAGTTATGTGCAAGCTGTTTGACTACTTTACACAAATACACCAATTGGCCAACTGGTTTGCATGGAATGATTTTCAGAATAATCATGTTCTATTTGTTTGTTTGTTTATATTATTTGATTATCACCATAGAAAAATGCTCAGTTTATTTATCTGAATGAGTCGTTGTAATAACTTCTAATCATATTGCATTGTGTCCTCTGCATCATTTCTTTCCATATTGAGAGAGATAACAGTAGAGCCCTGAGTACATAGAGTGGTTAAAACTACTCTGCTTCCTACTGTACCAGCCAATTAAAACCCTCAGGATGAAATGTCCGCCATCAAGGGCCAATCATGGGCTCTGATCGGACTAAGCCATAATTATGTTTTGTGTTTGTTTGTATTTTTGGACTCCCTCCATCGTCTAGAGAGACAGATTCCCATAATCCTCTCTGGACATTAGGGATAAGGAAGGCAGACAGATGTCTGTGAGATTATGCGAAGAGTCTAATCCCAAAACTCCCTGAAAACAAGATACCAATATCCAGATTATTACTACGTTGTTTGTTTAGGGATTAAAAAACAGACAATAAATTGGAAGATGAACAAATTATTCACAAGGTTGAATACTTGTGAATGTAAGCAAGCGTTTAAAGGTACATGGGTTCTCACGCACAAAATGCGTATCAGACAATGAAAAGCATTGATTTACTTGCATATGTGCCACACGCTAAATCGTAGCATTCCTCTGATTCAGAGGGGTTAAATGCGGAAGACATATTTCAGTTGAATGCATGCGGTTGTACAACTGACTAGGTATCCACCTTTCCCTTTCCATCAGCTAGCATAGAGCTAACTTGTACCATGTTAACTTCAACAGGTGACACTGATTACATCCTGTCACAAGTGCATTAGCCAATTGAAATCGTTGAAGTAGTTGGACATCTTCCAATACTTGTTCATGGCTGGAAGTGTCCTTAACATACCTAAGTCCAACAGAATGTTCTGATGATCAAAGCAACTGAGTATTTTACTGACTGCTCAAATTGCTCTCTGTTTTAAAATGCCTAGTCCACGTAATCGTTGCAGATTGTGGCATGTTGATTTATATGTATTGTGTTAGTGTGCAGTGGGTAAAATGAACTAAAATAGGTGCCGGAACTGTTTATATTTAGGTGCATGAACTGTACAATACATTTCAGCTAATATTGTATAAGAGGTGCAGGAAGGTCTTGCCCAAGTCAAACACTGTTGTTGTGTTGACAAGGGACACCTTAAGCAAACCGCTTGGAAATTAAGATTACAAATTAACTTAATAAGGAGCTACCTATTTCTTCAGCCTTGCCCACAAATACACTGCTATTGCCTAATAATCATATTACATACATAAAGGGGGGGACACTCTTGACCCATACTGCTACAGACCTATATCTATCCTACCCTGCCTTTCTAAGGTCTTCGAAAGCCAAGTCAACAAGCAGATTACCGACCAGTTCGAATCCCACCGTACCTTCTTCGCTATGCAATCTGGTTTCAGAGCTGGTCATGGGTGCACCTCCATCGATAAGAAACAATACTGTGCAGCCGTATTCATTGACCTGGCCAAGGCTTTCGACTCTGTCAATCACCACATCCTCATCGGCAGACTCGACAGCCTTGGTTTTTCAAATGATTGCCTCGCCTGGTTCACCAACTACTTCTCTGATAGAGTTCAGTGTGTCAAATCGGATGGTCTGTTGTCCGGGCCTCTGGCAGTCTCTATGGGGGTGCCACAGGGTTCAATTCTTGGACCGACTCTCTTCTCGGTATACATCAATGATGTCGCTCTTGCTGCTAGTGAGTCTCTGATCCACCTCTAAGCAGACGACACCATTCTGTATACTTCTGGCCCTTCTTTGGACACTGTGTTAACAACCCTCCAGGCGAGATTCAATGCCATACGACTCTCCTTCAGTGGCCTCCAATTGCTCTTAAATACAAGTAAAACTAAATGCATGCTCTTCAACCGATCGCTGCCTGCAACTGCCCGCCTGTCCAACATCACTACTCTGGATGGCTCTGGCTTAGAATATGTGGACAACTACAAATACCTAGGTGTCTGGTTAGAATGTAAACTCTCCTTCCAGACTCACATCAAACATCTCCAATCCAAAGGTAAATCTTGAATTGGCTTCCTATTCCTATCCCTTGTAAAACTGACCATCCAACCAATCCTCGACTTCGGTGATGTCATTTACTAAATAGCCTCCAATACCCTACTCTATAAATTGGATGCAGTCTATCATAGTGCCATCCGTTTTGTCACCAAAGCCCCATATACTACCCACCACTGCGACCTGTACGCTCTCGTTGGCTGGCCCTCGCTTCATACTCATCGCCAAACCCACTGGCTCCAGGTCATCTACAAGACCCTGCTAGGTAAAGTCCCCCCTTATCTGAGCTCGCTGGTCACCATAGCAGCACCCACCTGTAGCACGCGCTCCAGCAGGTATATCTCTCTGGTCACCCCAAAAACCAATTCTTCCTTTGGCCGCCTCTCCTTCCAGTTCTCTGCTGCCAATGACTGGAACGAACTACAAAAATCTCTGAAACTGGAAACACTTATCTCCCTCACTAGCTTTAAGCACCAGCTGTCAGAGCAGCTCACAGATTACTGCACCTGTACATAGCCCATCTATAATTTAGCCCAAACAACTACCTCTTTCCCTACTGTATTTATTTATTTATTTTGCTCTTTTGCACCCCATTATTTCTATCTCTACTTTGCACATTCTTCCACTGCAAATCAACCATTCCAGTGTTTTACTTGCTATATTGTATTTACTTCGCCACCATGGCCTTTTTTTGCCTTCACCTCCCTTATCTCACCTCACTTGCTCACATTGTATGTAGACTTATTTTTCTACTGTATTATTGACTGTATGTTTGTTTTACTCCATGTGTAACTCTGTGTTGTTGTATGTGTCGAACTGCTTTGCTTTATCTTGGCCAGGTCGCAATTGTAAATGAGAACTTGTTCTCAACTTGCCTACCTGGTTAAATAAAGGTGAAAAAATAAAAAAATATTTAAAAAAATATATTACATGGACATCTAAATGTAGGCCTACAAGATGTTTTACTGTATGCCTTTTTATATTAATCTGCTTTTTTACATATGCATTATTTGACTTGAAAAGGATCAGCATTACAACGTGTACAGTAGGTAGTTTACGCTCTCGTTAACAGATGGCAGTATTGCAGTTATTTTAATGAAGTACTGTAGTACTGTACTGTAGTACTTAGTACTGTAGCCACTTAGTGTGGACACCAGGTGAGACCACACACACAAGAACAGTCTCTTCTTCACTTCATCCCTCTCCCCCTTCTCCCTAAATCCTCTAGGCTGTATCAGCTGTTTTGGTGAACCCCTCCCGCATCTGAACTGGCTGACACAGAGGGCACAGCGTGATCATAGGTGAGATGTCACTTGGTCGGGTCAACAGGAAGTATTATTAAAGAGATGCTTTACATTGAAATACAGACAGATGTAGTAGTCCCAGAGTTAATGGTCCAAGGTCAGTTTTGCATTTCACCTCCTGATTTAAGATGACTGACCGTGTTAGAATAAAAAAAACAAGGCTAAATCATGCTCTCTCGTCTGCAGGTATGCTTTGATGTGAGAGAGGAAGCCAGTCCCGTCATCGCCACCTCACCCGCTCTTAATAAGATAACTTTCGATCCAACTGGGGGCCCAAGGCTGGTTAGGAGACACCGGAATTGTGATGAACTGAGAGAATATTAGGGTAGCACTGTAATTGATGAATCATATGCTGTCTGCCGCTGTTCTTACCTCTTTCCCTTTCTGTCTTCAACACCTTTTTTCCCACCTCGTCGTTCTTCCTCGTTTTATAATGCACACCGAATGTGCATTGAAGTACAGATTGAACTCGTATTTATAATATTACAATTATCATAATTATAATGCATTTATGTATTTTTAACACCTGGATAATGAACTTCTTTCAATAAAGCGTTTCACATTCTCCACTCGCAATTACATCTGCTAACCATGTGTATGCGGCCTATAAAATTTGAATTGAATTTGATTTGGACTAGCTACAATTTAGCGTTCTGTCACATGCAAGTAAATCAACACTTTTCATTGGCTGATACACATTTTGTCCATGAAAATCCATTTAACTTTAAATGCTTGGTTATGTTCGCAAGTATGGCCCTTCTGTATTTAGTACGGCTCATAATAGACCACAATTTTGTTCCAAATTTTATAGGGAAAGTTGCCATTTGGGACATACTCAATGCCAACGTGATGGTAAAACCTGATAGAAATGATGATGAAAAACAACAGTTAGCTACCCATCCTGTCAGTCCCAGAGCTGACAGCGTAGTGTGAGGATGGACACCTCCTAATGCGATGGTTTTAGCACATCCGATGCTATAATAAGGATACACTCATGTACTTTACACAGTTATGCAATAACTGTGAAGGTATTTTTTTCTCTCTCAAGATATTTCACTGTACAGTATGTGCCAGGTTTGGGAGAGGGTGTTATAATTGATTTTCCTTCACAGGTCTTTGGGTTTATAGGACGTATGAAACCCACTTCAGGAACCTAGCAGTAATGTTGCGAACCAGAGAGATGCTAGTCTGTCTCTTGACTTTGAAAACTAACTTTGTTGTGGTTGTGTGTGAGAGCAAGAGAGGGACTGCTTAATAACAGGCATGCTACATTTCAAGTCACTTTGATGATCACAGCCTCTTAGCAGCTCATATCTGAGTGATCGATATGATAGCAGGACACTTTACATAGACCCTTTAGGCTAGGTCTGCCACCCTTTGATTGTGAATTTCTAAGGCAATAAAATCCAACATGGTTTAGTAGCTAGCGAGTGTATAAATATTCACTGGAAATGTTAGTGAAAACCTAAAAGCAAGCAAGAAATAAAGCCTCTTTTAGTAACCTGACCAAAAAGAAACAGTTGTATGTTCCTCTATTAAAATCCTAGATAGTGTGCTGGGTTTATGATTTCACCGCTGGTTGTGTGGTGATGACCTGCTACTGGCACTCATGCAGGAAGTTGAACACTCATGTTTCCCATTTCTTATTCCACACTCCCAAACACACCAACACAGTCGTGAAGAGGGCACAACAACACCTGTTCACCCTCAGGAGGCTGAAAAGATTTGGCATGGGCTCTCATATCCTCAAAAGGTTCTACAGCTGCATCATTGAGAGCATCTTGACTGGCCGCATCACCGCCTGGTACGGCAACTGCTCGGCATCCGACCGCAAGGCGCTACAGGGGGTAGTGTGTACGGCCTAGTACATCACTGGGGCCGACCTCCCTGCCATCCAGGACCTCTACACCAGGAGGTGTCAGAGGAAGGCCCTGAAAATTGTCAAAGACTCCAGCCACCCAAGTCATTCTCTCTGCTACCGCACATCAAGCGGTATTGGAACCAACAGGACCCTGAACAGCTTCTGCCAAGCAGTTGCCAAGCCATAAGACTGCTAAATACTGTAGTTGGGTAAATAGTTAACCAAATAGCTAACATGACTATCTGCCTTGACCATTTTTCTCTAACTGTTTTGACTCATCATATACGCTGCTGCTGCTAATTAATATATGTAATTTTATTCCTAGTTACAGTATACCGTATGTACATACCTACCTCAACTACCTCGTACACCTACATGTCGACATGGTACTGGTGCCCCTTGTATGTAGCTAAATTGTGTTACTCATTGTGTATCTATTATTACGTGTTTTACTTGTTAATTATTTCTCTATTTTCTTTCTCTCTACATTGTTGGGAAGAGCCCGTAAGTAAACATTTCACTGTTAGTCAACACCAGTGGCGGTCAGTGCCGTTTCAGATGAAAGAGGATGATTTTTTTTCATGAGCATAGCCTTATTTCTATTACAGCATATTGGATGACTGTCATTCATATTCCATTCACCCAGTTAAAATGTAACAGCGATTGGTTTAGGCTACTACATGATACAAAAATGTTCCCTATACCCTTCATGAGGTTGCTACAACCTAGCCTATGAATGAAAGTTTACAACGTAGGTGCACACAGGTCGAGAGACAAATTTGAAGTGACACACGGACAGACAGTGACATTCAAAACCACCTTGCACACTCTTGCCTGCATCTAGCTGATAGAGGATGTAATCATTAGTCCAACAGTTGAAAACTAGAGTTTCTATTGGACAAATTCAGGTATGTTTATCCTTGTTTTGTTTCGTTTGCTTCTGTTTAAGAAACGTTTTTCAACAGAATCGGCGGAATGAAGACACCCCTGATCATGCGTAAACACAGTTCCATTTCATAGCAGCCACGTTGTATTCCTTATGGCATCTATGCACTCTCCTCCTGTCACCTTTTCCCTTCACTTGTGGACTTCAATGCACAACACATCAGCTGTGTGTGACCAGGTGAAAAAACCTTTCCAAACCAAACCGCTACACACAACCTACATCGTTGTCACCATTTTAGCTAAAGTAACATAATAGTCAGCATAGCTAATAGAACTAATGCGTTAGTAACCTGCTACAATCATGCAGTAACGTTACAGTGTACAGTCAGTAAGCAGTTACACCGGCGGGCCTCGGTGTTAATAAATTAGTAAAACCAAAAGCTTACCTTGACTTGGAAGTGTTCCAGTGTTGTGTTGAATAGTCATAGCCAACTAGTTAACATAGCATCCCTCTGTTTGAGCAGGGTGTTTCAGTAAGCTAAACTAGCTAGCTGCAATTACTAGCTAAGTAAGTGAAACTGAAAAAAAAGACAATCTCGGCCTCCCGAGTGGTCTAAGGTACTGCATTGCAGTGCTAACTGTTCCAATAGAGATTCTGGGTTCGAGTCCAGGCTCTGTCGCAGCTGGCTGCGACCGGGAGACCCATGGGGCGGCGCACAATTGGTATAGCGTCGTCCGGGTTAGGGGAGGGTTTGGCCGCCAGGGATGTCCTTGTTCCGTCGCGCACTAGCGACTCCTGTGGCGGGCCGGGCGCATTGCACGCTGACATGGTCGCCAGGTATACTGTGTTTCCTCCGACACATTGGTGTGGCTGGCTTCCGGGTTAAGTGGGCATTGTGTCAAGAAGCAGTGCGGCTTGGTTGGGTTGTGTTTCGGAGGACGCACGGCTCTCGACCTTTGCCACACCCCCGAGTCCGTACGGGAGTTGCAGCGATGAGACAAGACTGTAACTACCAATTGGATACCATGAAATTGAGGATAAAAAGGGGGTAAAAAAAATACTAAATAAAAAGACAATATATTTCTCTCTTGCTTCTCCTTAATTTAGGAAGAAAATAATTTGTTCAAAACTGTTCAACTGTTTTCTTTCTCTCTGAATCAACTACTCACGACATGTTATTGTCAATGTCATGCTATTGTCACTTCTAGGTTAAACTACAGCAATGCTCTACTTTCCGGCTACCCGGATAAAGCACTAAATAAACTTCAGTTAGTGCTAAACACGGCTGCTAGAGCTAATGTAGACTAATGTGATTAGCATGAGGTTGTAAGTAACAAGAAAACTTCCCAGGACGTAGACATGTCTGATTCTGGCAGAAAGCTTAAATTCTTGTTAATATAACTGCACTGTCCAATTTACAGTAGCTATAACAGTGAGAGAATACCATGCTATTGTTTGAGGAGAGTGCACAATTTTGAACATGAAAAGTTATTACAGCTACAAGTCTCTTGAGGTATGTCTCTATAAGCTTGTCACATCTAGCCAATGGGATTTTTACCCATTCTTCAAGGCAAAAATGCTGTCACGACTTCCGCCGAAGTCGGTTCCTCTCCTTGTTCGGGCGGCGCTCGGCGGTCGGCGTCGCCGGTCTTCTAGCCATCATCGATCTACTTTTCATTTTCCTTTTGTTTTGTCTTGTCTTCCCACACACCTGGTCTCATTTTCCTTATTACATGTTGTGTATTTAACCCTCTGTTCCCCCCATGTCTTTGTGCGGAATTGTTTATTGTATGTGCATGTGCACGTTTTCTCTGGTGCGCGACGGGTTTTGTACCCATTTGTTTGTTGTTCTGGTTTCCGGTGGTTTCATGAATAAAACTGCTCTGCTGATTACCCAGTTTTGCTCTCCTGCGCCTGACTTCCCTGCCGCCAGTTATGCACTCCCTTACAACTGCTCCAAAACTGGATGGGTTCTGCTGATGTACAGCAATCTTTAAGGCATACCACAGATTCTCAATTGGATTGAGGTCTGGGCTTTGACTAGGCCATTCCAAGACATTTAAATGTTTCCCCTTAAACCACTCAAGTGTTGCTTTAGCAGTCTGCTTAGGGTCATTGCACTGCTGGAAGGTGAACCTCAGTCCCAGGCTCAAATCTCTGGAAGACTGAAACAGGTTTACCTCAAGAATTTCCCTGTATTTAGCGCCATCCATCATTCCTTCAATTCTGACCAGTTTCCCAGTCCCTGCCGATGAAAAACATCCCCACAGCATAATGCTGCCACCACCATGCTGGGGATGGTATTCTCGGGGTGATGAGAGGTGTTGGGTTTGCGCCAGACATCGCGTTTTCCTTGATGGTCAAAAAGCTCAATCTTTGTCTCATTTGACCATAGTACCTTCTTCCAAATGTTTTGGGAGTCTCACAGTTGCCTTTTTGCTCCATTTTAGTCTCATCTGACCACCAAACATGTTTGCTTATTTTTTTTAAAGCAATGGCTTTTTTTGGCCCCTCTTCTGTAAAGCCCAGCTCTGTGGAGTGTACGGCTGAAATATTTTGTGTATGTCCATTACATGAAATCCAAATAAAAATCAATTTAAATTACAGGTTGTAATGCAACAAAATAGGAAAAAGCGCCAAGGGGAATGAATTCTCTTGCTAGCCACTGTATGTGCCTGCTGCTCCAGCCGTGGCTCGACCCCTTGTCTTCACAGCTGTGACCTTCTCTCAATTCAGTGAGCGGATTGCCTCAATGTTCCAGTTTTCACTGCTGGCCATAGCCCAGACCCGGCCTCGGGTTTACCATCCCTCTCAACGGCTGCCCTAGCTCTTCCTCCACCCAACGCACTCCAATTCGCATCCAGTCTCTTCCTTGCTTCGCCAGCATATCCCACAAGGTACTGCTGGCCCTGTGACCACTGCTACAGCAACGGCTGACCCTCTCTCTCTGCCAGTGATGACCACCATCCCCACGTCTGGTCTGTCTAGACGTACTGCAAATGAGGTAATCTGACTACCACTCCATCATTATGGATCTCGCCGTTCGTTTTGATGGCACAATAATCTACGACTGCCATTGCCCTGTTTTCAGCTGTCACTGCCTTCAGGCTCCTGCAGTGGAATCTCAACACATACTCGACAGCTATTCGGTCGCCTCTTCGAACGCAGGATGTCCATCATCTGCGACCTCTGCGTTGTCCATCCCACCCTGCTTGCATCCTGTCTGCACCGATGCCAGCGGCCCCTGATGCATCCCCCGCACTGCCTTGGCTTGATGCTCCGCTTCGACCTCCTTCCTTCCTCTGGACAACACTCTGCCTTTGCTTCCTCCTCTATGGTGAGGGAAAGCCGTCGTCCCCCGTGCTCCCACGACCTGGTTATTACGTTTGTCTTTGACACCAATCGACACTCCAGCTCACCCCCTCTCTCTGCTAGTGACAACCTCTCTTCACCTCCAGTCCCGCTGGTCCCATAACTGCCACCCCTGAAGCACCCTACTTTCAATCGTTAGCAGCCATAAACTCCCACATCCCAGGCAGTTACGTGCCAGTAACTGCTCCTGCAGAGGTTCTGCCCCTGGTCTAACCAGCTGAGACCCTCTCCTAGATCAGTGAACTAACTGCCTGTGTTCAAGTCTTCAACTGCTGCCACAGCCCAGCCTTGCCGAAGTCCGCCCCACACCCTCGTCGCCAGCCCATCACCATCAACGTCCTTTTTGCCTACATCCAAATGCTGAGATCAGGTTGCTGGATTTGGGGGTTTTGGCGATTGCCATCACCACAGCAGCGTAACTACTATGGCCTGGCGATGATGTCTACCTGAGACTCCAAGCCAAACTCTAGAGGTCACCACCAAGATCTTTCATCTGCAGCCCTTTGCTTCAGCCGATCCATTCTCATTACCCCCCTGAATCCTCATTCTCACAGTCATTCCATTTCCTCAATGCATATCCTAAACCCATTTCAATGTCTGGTCCTTAAACTCATGAAATACTGTTAAATGAATTTGTAAGATAGTGTTAACTTTAGGCTATTGACTGTATTGCAAAAGTAATATTGAATTGTGTTTGGTTGTCAATGCAAGCAAATATAAACAATTTTCGCCTAAAATGACATACCCAAATTTAACTGCCTGTAACTCACGCCCTGAAGCAAGGATATTCATATTCTTGATACCATTTGAAAGGAAACACTTTGAAGTTTGTGGAAATGGGAAATTAATGTAGGAGAATATAACATATTAGATAGGGTAAAACAAAATGCAAAGAAAAAAAACTTTTTTTTAAATATTTTTTGTACTATCATCTTTGAAATGCAAGAGAAATGCCATAATGTATTATTCCAGCCCAGGTGCAATTTAGATTTTGGCCACTAGATGGCATCAGTGTATGTGAAAAGTCTTAGACTGATCCAATGAACCATTGCATTTCTGTTCAACATTTTGTATCAAGACTGCCCAAATGTGCCTAATTGGTTTATTAACACAAGTTCAAAACTGTGCACTCTCCTCAGACAATAGAATGGTATTATTTCACTATAATAGCTACTGTAAATTGGACAGTGCAGTTAGATTAACAAGAATTTAAGCTCTCTGCCAATATCAGATATGTCTATGTCCTGTGAAATGTTCTTGTTTCTTACAACCTCATGCTAATCGCATTAGCCTACGTTAGCTCAACCGTCCGATCGTGAAGAAGTTTAATAAATCATATGTTGTATTCATGTCTTGAACCTCAACCAAAAATCTAAGTTAAAGTATGGGACTAAATCAAATGTAATTTGAAGTATGAATTGATTTGATTTAGTCAGATTTTTAAACTTAGATTTTTGTTTGAGATGGAGATGTAAGTCTAACATAATTATTAACTTGTATGTTCAATTTGAAAGCAAACAAAGCTTGACACCCTAGGCCTATATATGTATTGTCTATTTTTAGTTGAACCCTGGGTTAAATTTAAAGAAGTCTGATGACTTCGCAAATGCTATAAAGGCCGAAGTAGTATAATTGATGACACACTACATGACCATTCCAAAATCATGAGCATTAATATGGAGTTTGTCCCCTTTTTGCTGCTATAACAGCCTCCACTCCTCTGGGAAGGGTTTTCACTAGATGTTGGAACGTTGCTGCAGGGACTTGCTTCCATTCACAAGAGCATTAGTAAGGTCTGGCATTCCAATTCATCCCAAAGGTGTTCGATGGAGTTGAGGTCAGGGCTCTGTGCAGGCCAGTTAAGTTCTTCTACACCGATCTCAACAAACCATTTCTGGATGGACCTCGCTTTGTGCACGGGGTCATCGTCATGCTGAAACAGGAAAGGGCCTTCCCCAAACTGTTGTCCCAAAGTTGGAAGCACATTTCACGAAGCTCCCGACGAACAGTTCTTGTGCTGAAGTCTGGATTTCGTCGGGAGTTGCAACCGAGGACAGAGGATTTTTACGCACTACACGCTTCAGCACTCGGTGGACCTGTTTTGTGAGTTTGTGTGGCCTACCACTTCGTGGCTGAGCCGTTGTTGCACCTGGATGTTTCCACTTCACAAAAACAGCACTTACAGTTGACCGGAACAGCTCTAACAGGGCATAAATTTGACGAAATGACTTGTTGGAAAAGTGGCATCCTATGACGGTGCCACGTTGAAAGTCACTGAGCTCTTCAGTAAGACCATTCTACTGCCAATGTTTGTCTATGGAAATGCCATGGCTGTGTGCTTGATTCTATACACCTGTAGGCAACGGGTGTGGCTGAAATAGCCAAATATGCTAATTTGAAGGGGTGTTCACATACTTTTGTATATATAGTGTATCTGACTTATAAGGTATGGTTACATTTAATTTGCTCTGTTAAACTTACCCTTTGGAATGAATTCGACAGAAACAGTGTGATAGCTTATGCCTACCGATGGTATAAGCTACGGCATCAAACACAATTGTATTTCATCAATGGCAATTTGAATGCACAGACATACTGTGATGACATCCTGAGGGCCATTGTCGTGCCATTTATCCACCGCCATCACCTCATGTTTCAGCATGATAATGCACGGCTCCATGTTGCAAGGATCTGGACACAATTCCTGGAAGCTGAAAATGTCCCAGTTTTCCCATGGCCTGCATGGGTTGGGGAAACCAGACATGTCACCCATTGAGCATGTTTGGGATGCTCTGTATCAACGTGTACGGCAGCGTGTTCCAGTTCCCGCCCATATCCAGCAACTTCGCACAGCCATTGAAGAGGTGTGGGACAACATTCCACAGGTCACAATCAACAGCCTGATCAACTCCACGGGAAGGAGAAGTGTTACGCTGCATGAAGCAAATTGTGGTGACACCAGATACTGACTGGTTTTCTAATCCACACCCCTGCCACAGATTATTAATACATGTATTTCAATTGACTGATTTCCTTCTATGAACTGTAACTCAGTAAAATCTTAGAAATTGTTGCATGTTGCATTTATATTTTTGTTCAGTGTATTCTAGTTAAGATATTTCTCGTTAATCATTCTCACGATAGCACATTGGTAGTAGTCAGTGTCAAATATCAAAGCTAAGCCAGGCTGGGCCAAAGCCGTAGATCAACTCTCAAGTAGGAGGTGCTGCCTAGACAACTTTTTTTTCTGCTGAAAGTGGCTATAACGTTGAAGATCGGACATTGTTTCAAAGGTGCAAGTAAAAAAAAAAGTTTGTCCATGTTGAAAATGAATTTCCATGATGACAATCCTGTTGTTGAAATTTCATCCTCAAAACAACAGTTTATAATTTTTCCAAATCTAACGTATTTTCCACGTAGATTTAACATCAAAATACATTGACACATTACATTCAAACAACTTTGATTCAACAGTTTGTGCCCAGTAGGTAGCTGGTTTTATTTACTAAAGTGGATCTGTGGTTCCAAAATGACAATGATACAGTACCTAAGTGATAAGTAGACTGATACATTTACAAACGTCTCACTTAAATATTCAAAGAAAAAGTCTAAAGCCTGGTTTACCAGGCTCGAAGGCAACCTCCCCATTCTGATACCAAACCGAATCTGACCAGATTACAAAACAACCCCAGCTAGGCATTTAAATACACTTGTCCACACCTTGGGACCATATAATATCAAAACATTATATGGTCCAGTGGCAGAAAGCCTAAACTCATGAACTCTCATACGCGCACACCTAACATGTGTCACTGAAAGGTCGGCGGTAGGTCATCAGGAGTGCTTCGGGGAATCCCAAAAACTTGGGGAAACCCATTAAAGGTACCAACCAGAGGGCAACGAAACCAGTATCTTTGACTTCACTATCTATTGTTATCTCCAAAGTTGTGGCATCTTCCATAAGAGACAAGCGTTTTTCTACATGGTAATGGACACGGTGCAACCTTTGGTAGGTAGGCGTCTGACAGGCTTAGGCTGAGGTACAGCGAAGCCAAGTCAGCCCGTGTTCATGGTTCTCACAGGGGAAGTGAAATTATAGGCGAAGATGACTTTTCTCATGATGCACGATGCAAATGACGTGTAACAAGAACCTGAGCGCATCGGACACACAACACCAATAAAAATGTAACAACAGGACAACAAAATGTTTATTTTCCTTGAATTTTATTTTTCATATACCTGTTCATTATAGGACATACACTTGTGTTTTCCAGCTGCACCAATCTAAGCAGTGGCACTTGTAGTAAAGCAAGACTTAAGTGGATAAACCATTCATCTTGATGCAACGGGGGGAGCATTATACCATTATACTATTTATACAATGGTCATATATACCGTACCAGTCAAAAGTTTGGACACACCTACCCTTTCAAGAGCTTTACTTTATTTGGACTATTTTCTACATTGCAGAATAATAGTGAAGACATCAAAACTGTGAAACAACACATATGGAATCATGTATAACCAAAAAAGTGTGAAATACATTTTTCTTCAAAGTAGCCACCCTTTGACTTGATGACAGCTTTTCTGTCATCAATTGGTATTCTGTCAACCAGCTTTGTGAGGTAGTCACCTGGAATGCTTTTCCAACAGTCTTGTAGGAGTCCGCACATATGCTGAGCACTTGTTGGCTGCTTTTCCTTCACTCTGCGGTCCCACTCCTCCCAAACCATCTCAATTGGGTTGAGGTCGGGTGATTGTGGAGGCCAGGTCATCTGATGCAGCACTCCATCACCCTACTTCTTGGTCAAATAGTCCTTACACAGCCTGGAGGTCTGTTTTGGGTCATTTCCTGTTGAGAAACAAATGATAGTCCCACTAAGCGCAAACCAGATGGGATGGCGTATCGCTGCAGAATGCTTTGAATTCTAAATAAATCACTGACAGTGTCCATCACCATCACACCTCCTCCTCCATGCTTCACGGTGGGAACCACACATGCGGAGATCATCCGTTCACCTACTCTGCGTCTCACAAAGACATGGCGGTTGGAAACAAAAATCTCAAATTTGGACTCATCAGACCAAAGGACACATTTCCACCGGTCTAATGTCCATTGCTCGTGTTTCTTGGCCCAAACAAGTCTCTTCTTATTATTGGTGTCCTTTAGTAGTGGTTTCTTTGCAGCAATTTGACCATGAAGGCCTGATTCATGCAGTCTCATCTGAACAGTTGATTTTGAGACGTGTCTGTTACTTGAACTCTGTGAAGCTTTTATTGGGCTGCAATCCGAGGTGCGGTTAACTGCCGATTTTTGAGGCTGGTAACTCTACTAAACTTATCCTCTGCAGCAGAGGTAACTCTGGGTCTTCCTTTCCTGTGGCGGTAATCATGAGAGACAGTTTCATTATAGCGATTAATGGTTGTTGCAACTGCACTTGAAGAAACTTTCAACTTTCTTGAAATTTCCTGGATTGACTGACCTTCATGTCCTAAAGTAATGATGGACTGTCGTTTCTCTTCGCTTATTTGAGCTGTTCTTGCCATAATATGGACTTGGTCTTCCACCAACCGCCAATCCCATGTATGAAAATAACTCTTCAGTGATGGGTTTGGGTCACTGTCGATCACTTGATCAGGTGATGTTTTTTTTTTTTGATTCCTCCTGCCTGAGTCATCAGTGTTGATAGACTCATGTTCAGTGTTGACAGAGTTATGTTTAGGTTAAGCTAATACTTTCATGATAGCAATGTGTTGCTAATGCCTGCTTGCATTTCTGCATGCTATGTGTAAAGTCAAGGGGATCATTCATGTCATTATCCAATTCTAGAGTAGAGCTGCAGTCCCTCCCGCTGAAAACCAAAAGTCAACGACTCAATAAGAAGGAATGATCTTTGCATATATGCTATGTAACGTTTTGAAATCACTATTGTGCTGTATGAAGTAATACATTTATTGACTTCTAATCCGTGATCCTCCCACCGGTGCTGAACTAACTCACAAATGGACACATTGTCATAAGAGCTCTTCCCATTATAGTAGATCATAGCATCGTAGAACCCTATGCCTCTGTCCTTTACAAAAAATGTGTGCAGTAGTAGCCTGCCCTGCAGCATCCACTGGCTAGATTCACTGACTCGACAGAAATCGGCACACTACACAACCCGAATGTCTCCATGTTGCGTGTATAGAATATGACTCACTCGCCACCACTCTGGGTCATAGAGGCCACCAACGAACAGACACCAGTTGACCCGATTCTGATGGCCTAGATAATATCTTGGGCAGTGGATGCCAGCTCAGATTGTAACTATTCCCCTCCTCCCTCCCACCTCCCTCTCCTCTCTCCACACACTAACATCAGCCATAGCCTTAGGACGCTGCAGCTGCCAACCGCAAGTACCGTCATAGTGAAGTAAACAGAGCAGCCCTGACGCGTCTGCCTGAAACTGCTCTCATCTGTTAGAATAACATTGGTGTAATAGCCCAATTACCACAATTTATATTCATTTTCCATGGCACATAATTAGTCATTATTTAGCCTTAATATGCCATATTGTACTCTGTAATCACATTACTTTAGGTCATGTCTATCCGGAAGTCCTTTGTGTCCAATTTAGGAACAATTTCCCTCGTCTCTCCGGGATGTTTATGTTGCGACACCAAGCAATAACATTTAACAATAGCAATTATACACGGTTCTGTCTTTTGTCTCAGAGCTTCATTCAGTCATTGATTGGAATAAAGGACTCCTTGTATTTCTCTGAGTATAGTCTTTGTGGGACTAAATTAATGAAAGTTGTGGTAATTTGACTACAGCAGAGCAGGGCTGGGCTGAAGTGAGCTATAGGAGCCTTCTTTTCTCTCTCTCTCTCTCTCTCTCTCTCTCTCTCTCTCTCTCTCTCTCTCTCTCTCTCTCTCTCTCTCTCTCTCTCTCTCTCTCTCTCTCAGAGTATAATAGTAATAATATAAGAGACAGGCAGACACTCCTTGTCGCTGGCGCCCTTTGATTGTGTCTGGAGGAAAGAGGTTATTTCCTCCGATAGGTGTTCAGTTGGGCAGGAAATTCCTACAATAGAGGAAGTACTGGCATTTAAAACGTGCCGTCACTGCCATGTTTTAGTCTAAGTTAGATGTGTTAGGGTTGTTCTGTTGGTTTAGAGGCACTATCACCCCACTACATGCCAGACATGGTTTAGTTTAGTAAACAAATGTGGAGGCAAGCTATGAGGATGTCTTCTGATTTGTTGTGACGGTGTAATAGGGATTAGTATGATGGCAGTTGACAGTGTGAGCCTTGCTTTGTTTTAGTGTTGTCCGTTTGGTGAGATACTACTGTTGTGTGTAGCTAATGTGCTACAGTCATGTATTGCTCTCAGTATTCTATGTCACTAGTTGACCTGAAGTCAGTATGGTCAGATACTACTGTATGCTAAGTGTGCAGCTGTTGTGCTAATGTAATGCTCTCAGATCAGTGTTCAAACTATAAGTGTGTCCCAACCTGACCTGAGGACAGTTTTGATGAACTGTCCTGATAGCTCTGGTGCTCTGCAGCTGTCTCTGGCCCTGTGGCATGGGACTGGGGTGCCAGTCTGTCTGGGGCCTAAGGCACTGGGTCTCTGTATCTCTCTCTCTCTCTCTATCTAAGGGAGAGTCTCTGTTTATTTAAAATGTTTGAAATGAGTCCTTCACAAAGTCGGACAAACTGAACTGGTGAACTTTGAGCCACTCTGCTCAGACTCTGTTGGACACTTTTAGGTGGTTTGTTTGTTGTTTCTGGGTCTGTGTGTATGCAGTTAAGATGATAGGATCCGATGGTCTGTGTATCAGTCTCTTCCTCGACATCCTAAAGACATTACTGAGCTGACCTCCAGTGACCTGACAATAGCTCTGTATCTTGTCCAAGAGCTTTCAGTTTTCAAAAAATCACATCTCTTTTAGGGAGAGTACACAAGGCCACTAAAGGTTTAAATGCTAAAGTGCTTTGAGTCAGAGATGCTGAAGTTGAAAACGTTTCCTAAACTGACACATCCTTCAGCACTACGACTGATGGACTACTGCCTAAAATAGCTGTTTGAAAAAGGTTAGGTTCCCATATGAAGCTCTATTTGAAACTGAGATATTCACATTCAGTTAAGATGAAGCAGAGACCAACTATTTGGTCTTATTGTGACCATCCATCTTCCTCTTGATCACATCCCAGAGGTTTTCAATGGTGTTCAGGTCTGGAGGACCACCAGATCAAGACCCTGTCATGGCCAGCCCAATATCCAGACTTGAACCCCATTGAAAACCTCTGGAATGGGATCAAGAGGAAGATGGATGTTCACAAGCCATCAAACAAAGCCGAGCTGCTTGAATATTTGCCCCAGGAGAGGCATAAAGTCACCCAACATCAATGTGAAAGACTGGTGGATAGCATGCCAAGACGGATGAAAGCTGTAATTGAAAACAAATTTCAACAGCTTTGAAAGTGTCTTCAAGTGCAGTCGCATAAACCGTCAAGCGCTATGATGAAACTGTCTCTCATGAGGACCGCCCCTAGAAAGGAAGACCCAGAGTTGCCTTTGCTGCAGAGGATAAGTTCATTAGAGATAGCTGCACCTCAGATTGACGCACAAATAAATGCTTCACAAAGTTCAAGTAACAGACACATCTCAAAATCAACTGCTCAGAGGAGACTGCGTGAATCAGGCCATCATGGTTGAAGCATTCTGCAGTGATACGCCATCCCATCTGGTTTGCGCTTAGTGGGACTATCATTTGTTTTTCAACAGGACATTGACCCAACACACTTCCAGGCTGTGTAAGGGCTATTTGACCAAGAAGGAGAGTGATGGAGTGCTGCATCAGATGACCTGGCCTCCACAATCACCTGACCTCAACCCAATTGAGATGGTTTGGGATGAGTTGAACCACAGAGTGAAGGAAAAGCAGCCAACAAGTGCTCAGCATATGTGGGAACTCCTTCAATACTGTTAAAAAAAAGCATTCCTCATGAAGCAGGTTGAGAGTATGCCAAGAGTGTGCATTCGGAAAGTATTGAGACCCTTTGACTTTTTCAACATTTTGTTACGTTACAGCCTTATTCTAAAATGGATTAAAGTTTTTTTTCCTCATAAATGTACACAGAATACTGCATAATGACAGCAAAAACAGGATGTACATTGTTTTGCAAAAAAATATATATATATATATTACATTTACATAAGTATTCAGACCCTTTACTTTACTTTGTTGAAGCACCTTTTGCAGCTTCAAGTTTTTTGGGAATGAGGCTACAAGCTTGGCACACCTGTATTTGGGGAGTTTCTCCCATTCTTCTCTACAGATCCTCTCAAGCTATGTCAGGTTGGATGGGGAGCGTCGCTGCACACATATTTTAAGGTCTCTCCAGATATGTCAAATCGGGTTCAAATCCTGGCTCTGGCTGGGCCACTCAAGGACATTCAGAGACTTGTCCCAAAGCCACTGTCTTGGCTGTGTGCTTAGGGTCGTTGTCCTGTTGGAAGGTGAACCTCCACCCCAGTCTGAGGTCCTGAGTGCTCTAGATCAGGTTTTCATCTAGGAACTCTCTGTACTTTGCTCTGTTCATCTTTCCATCAATTCTGACTAGTCTCCCAGTCCCTGCCACTGAACAACATTCCCACAGCATGATCCTGTCACCACCATGCTTCACCGTAGGTATGGTGCCAGGTTTCCTCCAGGCGTGACGCTTGGCATTCATGCCAAAGATTTCAATCTCGATTTCATCAGACCAGATAATCGTGTTCTTGGTCACCTCTCTGACCAAGGCCCTTCTCGCCCTATTGCTCAGTTTGGCCGGGTGGCCAACTCTAAGAAGAGTCTTGGTGGTTCCAAACTTCTTCTATTTAAGAATGATGGAGGCCACTGTGTTCTTGGGGACCTTCAATGCCGCGGAAATGTATGTGATAGGTAGATGATGTCATACAGTACATTTAAATACATCCTCACCCAGAGTCACAACAGGATTATGGGTAGATGATGTCGTACAGATACAGTGCGTGTCAAGTCTCTCCAGGAAATTGACCGTGCACACTTATCCCTGATTGGTCTCTCTAGGAGAGGACAGACCTGTTAATGGTTACATAGAGGGCAGCAATTCAAATTGTAGAATGGAAAACATGTTTGAAATATCAAATTATTTTCCACATGTACAGAATGCAGGCTGGTAATTGGTTAGGAGTGGATGGAGATGGAGAGGGTTCTCTAGGAGAAGGCTTGAATAAATTACATTGATGCATTAATGCACCTGTTGGCAGGATCCTGCTTCCTCTCCTCTAACCCTCTGCTGTAGAGGCCAGGTCTTCTTGATGGCTGTGCCAGACTTGGTTGCATGCCACCGTTCACTTAGGGCCTCTACTCTGCTAGCTTGGCGATTTTAGTTGAGCATCAGACAGCAGGCTATTTTAGAAGGTTTTTATTCAGTAAACCGTAAACTTCAACAGAGTGCATTTTAATTCTGTGCTGTGCTGCCGGGAAAATGTGATGTAGCCTACTGTAAAATTGTATTATTTGGATTTTAAGTGTAATTCATGCCTGACAAACAGATTTTCAACCCTGGTTCAAGCACATACAAACTAATTTGTGTACAAACATGTGCTAATATGTGTGTGCAGAGATGTCTCTAGACATTTTAACCTCCCATATGGCTGGTTTATTTTATCTATTGTAAAAGGACTGGCAGGAGACTGACTCCATTAACTATAGCTCTATATGGACCCATACACAAATGAGCAATCTTCAGCTCCACACTAGCTCTGGCTAAGACTATAAACTGTACCACACACATAAGCACTGCTACAGTAGCTAGCCTAGCGATGCCTCTGTCATCTTAGCTTATGGCTTGTTTTTATGTTAGGCAATTACAAATAATTATTATTCTACCTCAGTCTTGCTGTTGAAGATATCTTCTTCCAATCTTGTGGAAATAAACATTAGGGAAAAGGGCAACTGAATAATAATGATTTAAGTACAGTAGACCAACATGCACATATAGGCCCGTTTCTATGTACTTTATATGGGTTTTCTTGTACAGCTACACTAATGAAGATGAATAGCATTCTTGCTTATCCTTGACTGTAGGATCAACACCCATTGGAGAAACCCAGTGCAGGCCCTCTCTCGCCAGACACACAGGCTCAAACTTGGGCATCCTCCCAATCCTCCACCCCTTAGCTGGAGCGGGACCATGGATCACTCAGCAGACTGCTGTCCCCACTGTTTACAGCCTGCGTCCCAGTCCATCCCACACACACAGCCGTGTTTATGCTAAGCTCCGGGAATAGAGGGGGCGATGGCTGGGGAAGCGGATGCCAGACAGGCTTCTATGCTAGGCTGTGGAGTTGAAACAGAGTGCATGTTCCCTTAAACCAGCTGGGTCTCCCTGCACAGTACGACACATGCATCACAACATATTTGCAAGCGCACACACACCACACACACATTCACACACAGCAGGGCAGCCGTGCCTTTGAACACAAGCAGCTGCAATAGCATGATAAAGCTGCAGACATGGTCAAAGCTGGATGCGATGGGGGTTTAAAGTAAGGTGAGACGTTCACTGAGAAGCCGTGTTTATCATTCCTGCGACATTTTATGGGCAAATAGAGACCAATGACACGAGGAGAAATCTCTACCACAGCTGCTTTATCAAAGGACATCTGGAGAGAGAGAGAGAGACAGAGAGAGAGAGACAGAGACAGAGAGAGAGAGCAGTTTAAAATTGGCAAAAAAAACACACACATTTCTTTCCACAGGGCCGTGGGGTGAGACAGGGATAGAGCTTGAGCCCCACCCTCTTCAACATATATATCGACGAATTGGCGAGGGCAATAGAACAGTCTGCAGCACCTGCAGACTTCCTTTCCAGTGGCGGTCCTCATGAGAGACAGTTTCATCATAGCGCTTGGCGGTTTATGCGGCTGCACTTGAAGACACTTTCAAAGCTGTTGAAATGTTCCGCATTGACTGATATTCATATCTTAAAGAAATTATGGACTGTCATTTCTCTTTGCTTATTTTGCTTTTTTGTTCATATATTTTGATTTGTTTAATAAAGAAAAACCCTTGAATGAGTAGGTGTGTCCAAACTTTGCCCTGACAGTAAATCTCAGTAAGAGAAAAATAATGGTGTTCCAAAAAAGGTCCAGTTGCCAGGACCACGAATACAAATTTCATCTAGACACCGTTGCCCTAGAGCAGGGGTCGGGAACCTTTTTGACTAAGAGAGCCATGAAAGCAAAAAATTTGGAAATTTATTTCAGTGAGAGCCATATAATATATTTTAAAAGTGAATTCAACTAAATGTCAGTATAATAAGCCTCTGAATTTATTCTTAAATAATGTTGTTATAATACTCACCATTAATGCGACTTCTGGTGCTGCATGGATTTGCTGATGTCTTTGTAGTCTGGTTGGTACTTGGTGAGGTTAAGCTTCATGCAAGCGTTGAGGCTTTCATCCGTTAAACGTGATCGTAGGTTGGACTTGATGTTTTTAAGATGTGAGAATGACTGCTCACATGCATACGTAGATCCAAACATGGTCAATACAGCAATACTCACACGCTGCAGTGTGTGGTATGTGACAGGAAGCGCGTTCCAAGTTTTGAGAATCAGCTGGTCTTCGGGTTGAAGTTTTTTCATTTCTGTCCACATGTGCTTGCTCGCCAACTCCGCTTTCTGTCGTGTGATTCTTTCCAAATCTTCATTCAGTGACTTGAACTTATTCACCCACATGTCTGAGGCCTTCAGGTCAGCCACTTCTGCTTCAAAATCTCTGACGGAGACACCAGGAATGTAACTCAGGTCGGCTGTGTTCAGTGAACACTCGTTTGGAAGGGTGATGAACTTAAAAAGACGAGTGTGCTCACGAAATTCTCCAAAGCGTGCTTTGAAGGACTGTAGGAGACTGGATGTGCAGCGAGCTAGCTGGTGGAGATCAAAGTTTTGAATAGGCTCACTTGCTGTGCATGCATCTTTAAATTGGCTCAGTTTTTCAAAATGTAGTAAACGACCTGTTTCAAGATCCATGATGAAAAGTTCTAGCTTGTTTTCAAAAGCAAACACAGCTTGTTGAAGGGATAACACTGTATTTCCAATGCCTTGCATTTTCACGTTGAGCTGGTTCAGATGTTCAGTCATATCTACGAGATAGTAAAACTTGAGGAGCCACTCAGTTTCGGCTAGCTCAGGATGCTCGATGCCTTTCATTTCAAGGAAAGTCCGGATTTCTTTCAGGCAAGCCGCAAAACGGCTAAGCACCTTCCCTCTTGACAACCAACGCACATTGCTGTGCAAAAGCAGACCAGGATAGTTATTTCCAACTTCATCCAGCAGTGTTTTAAACTGGCGATCATTTAAGGCTCGAGCAACAATAAAGTTGATCACACGAATGACCAGCGACATCACTTCCCCAAACTGCCTGTCACACATCTGAGCACAAAGTGCCTCCTGGTGTAGAATGCAATGGAAACTTAGGATGGGTCTATTTTCATGTTCACGGAGAAGCGCCACAAATCCTTTTTTATTCCCCACCATACACGGAGCACCATCAGTACACACTGAGAGAAGTTTATCCATAGGTAGATTTTTTTCTTGAGCAAACTCCATGAAAGACTTAAATAAATCCTCACCTCTTGTGGACCCTTTTAATGGCAGAACTGCAAGACTTTCTTTGCGCAGTGTGTCACCAACAGCATATCTTGCAATCACGCTGAACTGCGACAAATGGCTCACGTCTGTTGACTCATCCAAAGCCAGGGAAAAGAATGGCGCTGCATTTATGTCCTTCACTTGCGTTTCCTCCACTTTGTTTGCCATCACGATGGTACGATCATGAACAGTTCTTGCCGACAGAGGCATATCTTGTATCCGTTTAATTACCTTGTCTTTGTTCGGAAGATCATCAAAAAGTTCATTGGCTACATCCAGCATGAACGTTTTAGCATACTCGCCATCTGTGAATGGTTTTCCGTTCCTCACTATTGCTAAAGATCCAGCAAAGCTAGCGGAATTATAGTCACCTTGCCGGGTCCATACGCGGAGTTGCTGCTGGCTAGCTTGCACCCTGCTCAGTAGCTCTTGGCACGCTTTCTTTCTGCTGTCTCCCGCAGGGTATTTTGATGCAAAGGTAGCATGGCGCGTGTCGAAGTGCCGCTTTACATTCGACCGTTTCATCGATGTAATTTTGTCATTGCAAATTAGACACACCGCAGAACCTGCTCTCTCCACAAAGGCGAATTCTTCGGTCCATTCGTCCTGAAATGTACGATACTCGTCATCTTTTTTTCTTTTCGCCATCTTCTTCGTCAAAGGGTTAGCTTTGAGCTAATGACCGAGCAGACTGATTCAAAAGGAGGCGTTTACCTGTTTTACCTAGCAACGGCCAACGTAGGCCAGTATCATTTAATTAAAATAATGGACAATTGCTCCTACAGCCCTGAACAGGACATGAGCAGTGAAAAATCGATGGATGGATTAAAACAAGTGAGAATATTTTGTTTTATCTGCGAGCCAGATGCAATCATCAAAAGAGCCACACCTGGCTCGGGAGCCATAGGTTCCCGACCCCTGCCCTAGAGCATACAAAAAAATTATAAATACCTCAGCCTAAACATCAGCGCCACAGGTAACTTCCACAAAACTGTGAACGATCTGAGAGACAAGGCAAGAAGGGCCTTCTATGCCATCAAAAGGAACAGAAAATTCGACATACCAATTAGGATCTCCAAAAAAATACTTGAATCAGTTACAGAACCCATTGCCCTTTATCGTTGTGAGGTCTGGGGTCCACTCACCAACCAAGAATTCACAAAATGGGAAAAAACCAAATTGAGACTCTGCATGCAGAATTCTGCAAAAATATCCTCTGTGCACAACGTAAAAAAAAACACAAAATAATGCTTGCAAAGCAGAATTAGGCCGATACCCGCTAATTATTCAAATCCTGATGAGAGCCGTTAAATTCTACAACCAACCTAAAAGGAAGCGATTCCCAAACCTTCCATGACAAAGCCATCACCTACAAAGAAATTAACCTGGACAAGAGCCTCCTAAGCAAGCTTGTCCTGGGGCTCTGTTAACAAACCCAAACAGACCCCACAGAGCCCCAGGACAGCAACACAATTAGACCCAACCAAATCCTGAGAAAACAAAAAGATAATTACTTGACACATTGGAAAGAATTAACAAAAAAACTGAGTAAACTAGAATGCTATTTGGCCCTAAACCGAGATTACACAGTGACAGAATATCTGACCCCTGTGACTGACCCACAATTAAGGAAATCTTTGACTATGTACAGATTCAGTGAGCATAGCCTTGTTATTGAGAAAGGCCACTGAAGGCAGACCTGGCTCTCAATAGAAGACAGGCTATGTGCACACTGCCCATAAAATGAGGTGAAAACTGAGCTGCACGTCCTAACCTCGTATGACCATATTAAAGACATAATAGAGACACATATTAGAGACACATATTAGAGACACATATTTCCCTCAGATCACAAACAAAGAATTTGAAAACAAATCCAACCTAAATGTATGTTTATTAATTTTCCCTTTTGTACTTTAACTATTTGCACATCATTACAACTGTATATAGACATAACATGACATTTGAAATGTCTTTATTCTTTTAGAACTTTTGTGAGTGTAATGTTTACTGTTGTCGTAATGTGACTATCATTAAATGTGAAGACTGTTATTTTATCAAATCAATTCTCTATGTGTAATTATTATTACGTGATTAAACAAATCATGTAAACTTTAATTAACTAGGAAGTCGTGGCACCACGGAAAAATGTTATCGAGTCTCTATTTCTCGACTCTTCAGATATATTCATATCTTATCAATTAGTCTTCTATTAATGTATCATCATTACCTCATCAGTTCTCATTACTGAACGTCGCAAACCCTTGGATATCTGCACGAACTCACTACACAAAGTTGATAATTATATGAATTGAAATGCTAATCCTTTGCACATGAACGGCCGCTCATTCGAAAATAATTGCAATGGATATATTTGCGCCCATATGTCGTTGTTGTCTTTCGTAGTTGTCGCTTTCTCAGCGGCTCTGGATAGTGTCTGTTGTAATGGATACATCAGGCGTACAGATGGTCATTGTATAGAATAGATGCTTCCGCGGTTGTCTTTATTCTCGTACTAGACTTACGTAATTTCCAGCTGCAGACTAGTAATTTTACGTCTAGGATTTGCTCTTATTCTGTAGTGATTGATAGTCTCAGAGTTTAACCATTTCCAGCCGTGTAGCCAACACTACATGCTGTCTGGTCTCCTGGGCCTATAGAGTTGTAGTTCTTAACCATTTCAACATGTAATGTCAGCGCCATTTTTTGTAGTCTAATGTAACTCATCACGGGTGGTTTTATACTCTGGAGTAAAAAAGGGCGGTTCCATGACACCTGATGTACTGTCTGGCTCACGGGGGTGTGGCCACTGACTAGTTAAACTTTATATAAAAATCCATACATACATTTAGAAGGGTAACAACACATTACATCTTTTCACAAATAGTTTCATATTTACTCATTCATTTTATCCAACATCTAGATGTAAAGCTGATAATTGAAAGTGTACACAAACAGATACGGTAATGTGGGTCTCCTGTCTTTCATGACGTCACCAAATGAAACAACTTTGACAGATTTGTTCTTTAAATACCCACGGGCCATTCCCACATTCTCAAAAATATAAATATTGTTTAATTATTCAAACTTTTGATTGTCCAAGTGTCTCTCTGTATTCCAGAGTTTACGTTCCAATCTCGAACACTGCAGAGCATAGAGGCAGCGTATTTTTCAACCGCCATAAAACAGACGACTTCCCGCTCTCCCCCTCTACGAGAGAGAACACTCTGCAGAGCGGAACCACTGTAACCTGATCCTTCAGATCGTCACAGGAGTTATGACACAGTTCATTTTTTTTATTGTTTATTTCACTTTTGTTTAATATCTATTTCACTTGCTTTGGCAATGTAAACATGTTTCCCGTGCCAATAAAATTGAATTGAGCGAGAGAGAGCGAACGAGCAAGGGAGAGAGAGAGAGGTAGCAATCGAGAGAGATGGTCTGGCAAAATGGTATTTCTTGCCAGTGGTTTTCCCAAAGTGAGGACTACCTATATTACTCACTGTTGTGGCATTGGTCCATGTCTGAAGGCGAGCAATGTAGTTCATTTATCTCAGAGAGTTTCAATCTAGTATCAGACACACAGCTCAGACACACACAGACACTGTATCAGAGTCCACTGAAATGATGAGGAATCTCCCCAGGTGGCTTATCAAGGACGTAGAGGACGTGTCCAGATGTTGTTTTTTTTCATGCCAAAGTATTACATCTTGTATCGGACATGGATTTATCGTATCTAACACAGGCAGAATACAGCCCTAGATATTTAAGGCTGAATTCATTCACACCTGCATTACAATATTTGCACAGCCTAGCAAAAAAGACATTTGATTTTTATTTTACATTGTACAAATAGCAGACAGACACCCCTTATCCGGCCTACTGTCTGCCTTCATGTTCACGTACGTGTTCAGTGTGTAGAGAGAGAAAGTAAAAGACGTAGTTCAGTGCCCTTCTTGCCTTGACCCAGAGGATTATTGACCTCTGTTGGCTATCCACTATACACTCAAAGGTCACAGAGAACATGTTAGTGAACCTACACTACTCTCCAAAAGGACAGAGGGTTGACCTAACATATATTGATTAGGTTCATTATTTTACATTGATCTTTAGGGTGTTGGATCCCCTATACAGCTATAGGTAACTGAAACAACGTGTAGTCTCTTTACAGCGCATATCATATTGCTATTGGCTGAAAATAGAGTCGTATCTCTGCTTTCTGGGGTAGTATCCGATTCATGTTGTATTGATTGGTGTGGAGGAATGTGTCAAAGACTAAGATACCAATGGACATTTTAGGCAGTAAAGCAACTGAAGTACAGTACCTCCACTCAAGTCCAAGGCTTTGAACAAAGAATATATGCTTTAGGAGAAGAGATACAGTATATTAGAGATGTGTTTTAATGCCTGAAGTTCCCTTACTTAACAGTACAGTACAAATGTATTCAGTAATTAAGTGAGCACACACAAAACCTTTAGCGTTATGCATTGAAACATTTAGCCATAATGTCATTGAATATCATATTATGCACGCTGGCCCTCAACGTAACGCTTCTTTCTCTCCCCGTGTTGTTTCTGTATTGATTTTCTGAGGACGACACCAGCGATCCATGAAGGCAACATAGTGGCATATTAGAGTCATTTGAGCCAATTAGAGTGATTTATGTGGGACGTCGTGGCGATGGAGTTTGTGTCACAGTCCAACGGAGACGCTCTCATTCATTCTTTTGAGTAATTAGAAAAGCATCACATGCCACGTCGGCAGGACACACACACACACACACACACACACACACACACACACACACACACACACACACACACACACACACACACACACTTACTCAATTTACATATGCATGTTCACACACACACACACACGCACACACACACACACACACACACAAGCATTGACTTTCCAGTAAATCGTTTTTAACACTGATTTATAGTACAGATTTAGCACTAATGGTTCCTTTGCATTCATTTTCATTTAATGTGGATAGACGGCTTATTTACAAGTCAAACTATAGATAATGTATTTAGCTTTACTCAGATGGAGGACACTTCCACATCTCATTACAGCTTGTTGTGGTCAGCTCTGTCAGGGTTGTAAAGAGGAGTCAGTTAGGGGTTCACATCCACACCAGTAGGGGGCACTCCCCAACTCTCTGGTGTGTGTGTGTGTGTGTGTGTGTGTGTGTGTGTGTGTGTGTGTGTGTGTGTGTGTGTGTGTGTGTGTGTGTGTGTGTGTGTGTGTGTGTGTGTGTGTGTGTGTGTGTGTGTGTGTGTGTGTGTGTGACTCAGAGCGGCAGTATAGAGGTGGCTTACCCCAGGCAGCAAAGCTTGTCAGGTCTATTTCATAGATGATGGCTTTTGTTTTGTGTAGTGGTATGGGTTGTGCGTGTGTGTTCGTACGTGTGTATGCTGCTGCAATTTCATTTCCCTCTCCAGTGCTTCTTTGGACATTATAATTCATGCCCACTTAAATCCAACCCTGCAGGGTCACACATGGGTAAACACAAGAATATGGAGTGGCAAGAACGTGATTTGGTGTGTGTGTGTGTGTGTGTGTGTGCATGTGTACGCCTGTTCTTGTGGGTGTGTGCATTTATGGGTGCATTTGTGTGTTTGTGAGTGTTTTTCTGATTGTGAAAAGGAAATGTGTGACTTGTGGACCGTATGTGCCACCTGGTGTCTTGCACACTGCTAAAGAAAACACAGCACAACAAGCTCTGCCTACTTAATTAGCAACAAGATCTCACGGTTTGACCAAATTGACTTCGGACTCAGATGTTTATCCACGTTTATTTCATGGTGCTTTGGACACCCTGGGTTGCTGCTGCGACTGAGGCTCCAATTTTTTTTGCGGCTCTTACTGCATTAATTCTGAATGGTTAAGTTAAGCGTTCAGGTAAAAAATAAAATAATAATCAAACGAGCGGCAACCACTGGGTTTGAACACGTGACCCTCAGAGCTGGAGGCTTATGCACATCCGCTGTCCACGTCCACAACACCCTAGCAAAACCCAAGCTTACTTGAAGGTAATGGTGCTCAACGTTGCCCCTAGTGCCGGATTTTAAAGGCATCTCCCGATGTCCTCTGAGCATGGACGGACATCCAATTTCAAAAGTCAATCTTGAGCGACCTGGCTGTAATTAGAACTAGGCAAAGGGAGTTTGAAGTATGGGGAAAATATGTATGCTCGTTTACACAAAGGTACCGGAAACATACACAAGCTCCCCGTGAGGGTGTCAGGAAAGGTATGGTGTGTGTGGTATTAATGCAAATGAATGCAGAGAGCACCTGTTAGCAGCAGTCTCCATCCAGGAGTCTGTGACAACAGAGGTGTCAAACACACAGTGAGATCAGGAGAGGGCAGAGAGGCCTACATGGTTGTCTGTCTCATCCCATCTAGCACAGAGAGGGAGGGGGGTAGAAAGAGGGAAAATGGGAATGGAATACAAAACAGAGAGGTGAAATGTTAGATGTGACTCAGATAAAGGACAGAGATAGAAAAATAAAAGGTGAGAGATTTAACAGATGCTGTTTGTTAGATAAGTGCATATGACATGATTTCCATGCCCTGCTGTACATATCCTGTATTCCACCATGCATTATAAAACATGTTCTCAGTCATATTGAATATGATGACCTGTTAAGCTTATTTCATCAGTGTGTGTAGCACCATGGTTTCTCATGGGAAATGACAACCAGAGTGAGAAAATGCACAGACACACACAGAGGACTCAAGGGATGGGCGCTGTGCGTCTCTGTGCTTTCTCTGGATCCCAAATTCAATAGAGATGTGTCCTGTAGTCAAATTGAGTTGCTGTGGCCTGGTTTATGTATTTATGACTGCCTGGGTCTATTAGCCTGCAGTACTATTGGCTTTTACTGCCATAGGCTTCCTGTTGTACAACACGTGGCTTGTTCAGATTATAGAACTTGTTGGTCTTGTCATGTAAACAAATACATTTTGACTATAGGCTTTTCTTAAAATTGGCTTAGTATGAGGGCACAAGGCGAGACCCAAATGCAGACACAGGAGGCAGATGGTAGAGCTCCGATATATATTATAACAAAGGGAGGAGGCAAAGGCAGGTCGGGGACTCGCGAGAGTCCAAACAGTACCAGACGATAGACAGGCTGGTAGTCAGAACAGGCAGAGTGGTCAGGCAGGTGGGTTCAGGGTCAGGACAGGCAAGGGTCGAAACCAGGAGGACTAGAAACAAACAGAGACTGGGAAGGATAGGAGCAAGGAAAACCGCTGGTTGACTTGGAAAACAAGATGAACTGGCACAGAGAGACAGGAAACACAGGGATATATACACCGGGGATAATAAGCGACACCTGGAGCGGGTGGAGACAATCACAAGGACAGGTGAACCAGATCAGGGTGTGACACTTAGGCTAAAGGTTAGATATATCTGTGATAGTTACACTGTAGGTCCAACGGTTTTGAACTTGCTTGAGAGGGGTTTTGCACCTTTGGAACTATTCTATTGGTTACATTTTGCCTGGATAGCTCTATAAGCACGGTGAAAGTATTTGAATTCAATCAATTCCATTTGAACTAGGCTTGAGCGGTATACCGTATATACCGTATACTGGGTCATTTGGAAATAGCCACGGGATCGACGCCGTTGAAACTATTTCTTTAACGTTTTTTAACCAGTTTGAATATTTGTAGCTGCTTTTTAAATAAATACCTGCAGTCAACCTACATTAGGAGATAAAGCAGATCACATTCTTAATTTCACCTGTCACATTATTTTTTACCTTAGTTCACCAGAACAGTTGAGCCAACAGTTGAGCCAGTCTGCTTCTTCCCCCTTTTCTCAGAGAAGGCGGGCCCGTTGCCCAATCTGTTCTTCCTTCCGACAAGTATTCGTCAACACTTTGTTCAGTTGCATGCCTCTCGTTTACAATTGCTTGTACATTTCCTAACTCAACAAAAATAACATTCGCTAGCTACTACCTATATATATATATGCATAACTTTATGAGCTGGATTGCATGTTTTTGCAATTCGCTTATTTTCGTTTGCGCTTGTTAGCATATTTAGCTAGCAGGCTCTATGGAAATTCACTGTTACGTGTAATAGCACACCCTTTGGTACTAAACCGGTAATAGCATGAATCCCAGGAACACCAAAGGACTTTTAATCATTGGTAATTGAAGACCCTGCTAGGAGCAAATGAGCCGTAATCTAACAGCAGAGACAGCAGAGCAGAGTCCCATTGGCACTAGGGGCTGATTCAGTGGGATGGGACATTTAGGAGGGTGGCAGATAGAAATGTGATGTACCATTGCTTTTTGCCACCGCTTCTTCTTTACTTGTGTCGTGTACCCTTTCCTGGTGCTGTACAAATCCCAGATCTTCACTAAAAAGCCAGCTTGTATATTGTAATTTTTTTCAAGTTATGTGTCCTCTCTTCTTGTTGCCTGAGATAATATCGTTTAGTCTGCTTCTGAAAATGGAATTCATCCAGTTTTATCTGTCTTTGCATGCGCAATCTATAGTAAAGCCTTCCGACTTCCGTCCCATTTCACTGATAAAATATGAATGAACGTTATCATACGCTGAAGGGCACTCACACACACACATCGCTGCCTGAGTCTGCAGACGGAAGAGTGAGATTGGGGGGGGGAGAATTAAAAGATAAGAGACAGGCAGGAGAAGGCTGTTTTTCTCAAGCAGATATTTATTGTTTTGGGGTAAATTCAAAAAGGTCAGCTCACTGTAGATAAGCTTCACACAGAACTTGGTTTGCTCAAACAAACTCAAAAGCAATTTTTATTGTATGTAGTACAAAGACAATTCATCTTTACAATTCATCTTCCTCAAATCCAGTGGATTATATGTTATATATCGCAATTGGCAACAGGAGTTAGCTTCTAGAATGGCAAAGCTAAATTCCAGAGGGGTGATTTTGCTCTAATGTTATAGACTGTACGAAGATTATATGTTGATTGCGCGTTCAGACCTTTTGTTATGAGAAGAAAGCCACAGTTTAGAAACTCTAATTCATTGGACGAGATTTCTTGTTTTCTCCTTTGAGATAATGGATTAAACAATTGACTGGCACTTAAAATTAGCTAGTGGGGAGTCTAATGACCTTGCCATAAGGGTCTCCTGGTCTGATATCCCTGGACCCGTGTGTGTGTGTGTGTGTCTGTCTGTCTGTCTGTCTGTCTGTCTGTCTGTCTGTCTGTCTGTCTGTCTGTCTGTCTGTCTGTCTGTCTGTCTGTCTGTCTGCCTGCCTGCCTGCCTGCCTGCCTGCCTGTCTGTCTGTCTGTCTGTCTGTCTGTCTGCCTGCCTGCCTGCCTGCCTGTCTGTCTGTCTGTCTGTCTGTCTGTCTGTCTGTCTGTCTGTCTGTCTGTCTGTCTGTACAGTGCAGACAGAGGTGTCCAGGTGTCGAAACAGGCTGAAGCGGTCACTTCAAAAACGGTCATCTCCTCTGTTGTCTGTCAGAGTAGTTGAAAGGCCCATGTTGACATGGAACAAGAAGGTTATCAAATGGAAGCTGTTGGGAAAAAGCTGTTGCTTGAAGAGGCAAAAACATGTTCCTTAAAAGAAAGGACAAAGGGGAGTGTATGAGAAGGGAGGGGTGGAGAACATAGAGACCCCGAGGGAGGAGATTGGGATACACTTTATTTGAACCCTCTGTCATAAAGGCTTCATAGGACTGTCATAATAATGACGTAACACATGTCATACATACACTACCGGTTTTAGAACACCTACTCATTCAAGTTTTTATTTTTATTTTTTACTATTTTCTACACTGTAGAATAATAGTGAAGACATCAAAACAATGAAATAACACACATAGAATCATGTAGTAACCAAAAAAGTGTTTATCAAATCTAAATGTATTTTATATTTCAGGTTCTTCAAATAGCCACCCTTTGCCTTGATGACAGCTTTGCACACTCTTGACATTCGCTCAACCAGCTTCGTGAAGTAGTCACCTGGAATGCATTTCAATGAACAGGTGTGCCTTGTTAAAAGTTAATTTGTGGAATTTCTTTCCTTCTTAATGCGTTTGAGCCAATCAGTTGTGTTGTGACAAGGTAGGGGTGGAATACAGAAGATAGCCATATTTGGTAAAAGACCAAGTCCATATTATGGCAAGGACAGCTCAAATAAGCAAAGAGAAATGACAGTCCATCATTACTTTAAGACATGAAGGTCAGTCGATATGAAACATTTCAAGAACTTTTAAAGTTTCTTGAAGTGCAGTCTCAAAAACCATCAAGCGCTATGATGAAACTGGCTCTCATGAGGACCGCCACAGGAAAGGAAGAGCCAAAGTTACCTCTGCTGCAGAGGATAAGTTCATTAGAGTTACCAGCCTCAGAAATTTCAGCCCAAATAAATGCTTCACAGAGTTCAAGTAACAGACACGTCTCAACATCAACTGTTCAGAAGAGACTGTGTGAATCAAGCCTTCATGGTCGATTTGCTGCAAAGAAACCACTACTTAAGGACACTAATAATAAGAAGAGACTTGGTTGGGCCAAGAAACACAATTAATGGACATTAGACCGGTGGAAATATGTCCTTTGGTCTGGAGTCCAAATTGGAGATGTTTGGTTCCAACCGCCATGCCTTTGTGAAACGGATGATCTCCGCATGTATATTTCCCACCGTAAAGCATGGAGGAGGAGGTGTTATGGTGTGGGGGTGCTTTGCTGGTGACACTGTCTGTGATTTATTTAGAATTCAAGGAGTGCTGTGTCAGATGACCTGGCCACCACAATCCCCCGATTGAGATGGTTTGGGACGAGTCGGACCGCAGAGTGAAGGAAAAATCAGCCAACAAGTTCTCAGCAGTCCTTTAAGACTGTTGGAAAAGCATTCCAGGTGAAGCTGGTTGAGAGAATGCCAAGAGTGTGAAAAGCTGTTATCAAGGAAAAAGGTGGTTATTTGAAGTATTTTGATTTGTTTACTACTTTTTTGGTTACTACATGATTCCATATGTGTAATTTATTAGTTTTGATGTCTTTACTATTATTCTGCAATGTATAAAGTAGTAAAGATAAAGAAAACCCCTTGAATGAGTAAGCTTTCTAAAACGTTTGACTGGTAGTATAATACTAGTTCCATCTTGGAAAAGAGATGTTATCTCAATGAGAAAAACTTGTATAAATAAAGTAAAAAATATATAAAAAATAAAAACAGTGACTAAGGTTCGGGCAGGGTACTGGGCGGAGGCCAGCTAGCGGTGACTGTTTAACAGTCTGATGGCATGGAGATAGAAGTTTATCAGTTTCTTGGCCCCAGCTTTGATGCATCTTTACTGTCTCCGCCTTCTACATGGTAGCGGGGTGAACAGGCCGTAGCTCAGGTGGCTGAGGTTCTCCATGATCTTCTTGGCCTTCCTGTGACACTGGGTGCTACACTGGGTGCTCCAGATGTCCTGGAGGGAAGGCACGTCCCTATGGAGAGCCCTGCAGTTGAGGAAGGTGCATTTGCCGTACCAGGCGGTGATACAGCCCAACAGGATGTTCTCAGTGGTAGAAGTTTGTGAGGGTCTTAGGGGCTTCCTGAGGTTGAAGAAGTGCCGTTGCGCCTTCTTCACCACACTGTCTGTGTGCAGGGACCATTTCAGGTCATCAGTGATGTGGACGCCGAGAAACTTGAATCTTTTAACCCTCTCCACTTTGGCCCCGTCGATGTGGATGAGGGAGTGCTCTCTGCTGTCTCCTGTAGTCCACGACCAACTCCTTCATTTTGTTGACATTGAGGGATAGGTTCTTTACCTGGCACCACTCCGCCAGGTCTCTCACCTCCTCCCTGTAGGCTATCTCGTCGTTGTTGAAATTCAGGTCTACCACTGTTGTGTCGTCAGCAAACTTGATAAGTGAGTTGGCCATACAGTCGTGGGTAAACAGAGAGTACAGGAGGGGGCTGAGCACGCACCGCTGTTGGGCCCCTGTGTTGAGGATCAGCGTGGCAGAGGTGTTGTTGCCTACCTTCACCACTTGGGGTCAGCCCAGAAGACCAGGACCCAGTTGCACAGGGAGCGGTTCAAACCCAAGGCCCTGAGATTAGTGATGAGCTTGGAGGGCACTATGGTGTTGAATACTGATCTGTAGTCCATGAACAGCATTCTTACATAGTAGGTATTTACCTTGGCCAGGTGGGATAGGGAAGTGTGCAGTTTAAAGGAGATTGCGTCTTCGTGGATCTGTTGGGGCGGTATGTGAATTGTAGTGGGTCTAGGGTGTTGGATAAGGCGGGAGGTGATATGGTCCTTAATTAACTAGCCTCTCAGAGCACTTCATGATGACAGAAGTGAGTGCTATGGGGTGATAGTCATTTAGTTCAGTTACCTTCGCTTGGGTACAGAAACAGTGGTGGAGATTTTGAAGCAAGTGGGGTCTACAGATTGGGATATGGAGAGATTGAATATGTCCGTAAACAATCCAGCCAGCTGGTCTGCACATGCTCTGAGGACACAGCTTGGGATGCCGTCTAGGCCGGCAGCTTTGCGAGGGTTAATATGCATAAATGACTTACTCACATTGGCCATGGAGAACGAGAACACACAGTCCTTGTGAGCGGCTGGGGCCCGCGTCAGCAGCTCGATGTTGTTTTCCTCGAAGCGGGCAAAGAAGGTAGTTAGCTTGTTCGGGAACAAGGTGAACGTGACATGGCTGGCTTTCCTTTTATAATCCGTGATTGTCTGGAGTCTGCCACATATGTCTCGTGCTTGAGCCGTTGAATTGCGACACTTTGTCCCTGTTCTGTTGTTTTGCCTCTTTGACTGGTCTGTTTGTACACGTCCATGTTCCCAGTCACGTTGCCATGGTTAACTACGATGGTTTGCGCTTTCAGTTTTCCGCGAATGCTGCCATTTATCCAGTTTTTGGTTTGAATACGTTCTAATCGTCACAGTTGTAACAACATCCTCTATGCACTTCCTGATGAACCCAGTCACTGAGTCAGTGTATACGTTAATACTATTCTCAAGAGCAACCCGGAACATTTCCCAGTCCGGGTGATCAAAACAATCTTGAAGCACAGATTCCGATTGGTCAGACCAACATCCAACATGGAACTGTCATTACCATGAGCACTTCCTGCTTAAGGTTCTGGCTATAGGTAAGGAGGAGCAGAATTGAGGTGTGATCTGATTTGCTAAAGGGATAACTGGGGAGGGCCTTGTAGCCATCCCGGAAGTGAGAGTAGCAATGATCCAGAGTCCGTGATGCACATGTAGCACAGGAGATGTGTTGATAGAATTGAGGTAGTGTTTCCCTCAGATTTGCTTTATTAATGTCCCCAGCTACAATAAATGTGGCCTCGGGATATGCGTTTTCCAGTTTACACATAGTCCAGTGTAGTTCCTTGAGAGCCGTCATGGTGTCGGCTTGGGGGGAATATACACCTCAATAATGATGACCAAAGAAAATTTTCTTGTGAGGTAATGCGGTCGGCATTTAATAGGAATGTATTCCAGATCGGGAGAACAAAATTACTTGAGTTCCTGTACGTTACCACTATCACACCATGAGTTTTTAATCATAAAACAAACCCCTCCACCTTTCTTTTTCGCGGAGAGTTCTTTCTTCCTGTTCTCACGATGGACGGAGAACCCCGCTGGCCAAATGGATGGGGACAATATAACCGAAAAGAGGTATGATTCTGTAAATCAGAGTATGTTACAGTCCCCAATGTCTCTCTGGAACGAGATCCTCATCCTGAGCTCCTCTACTTCCATCTACTTTATTGTCCAGGGACTGAACGTTAGCGAGCAATTTACTCGGAAGAGGTTGGTTTGGTATGCACGCCACCTGAGTCTGACTAGGGCCCCACTTCTTATTCCTCTTCTCCAGCGTCAGCGTTTTGAAGCAGCCCCCGGAGTGAATAGAACTTCTTTGGGAAGTTCAAACAAAGGATCCAGGTCAGAGAAGTCGAATTTCTGCTCGAATATCCAAATGTAAAATTTAGCTCCAGGTAAAAATACAGGAAACAGTCTGAGCAAATAATGTAAGAAATAACAACAACAAAAATATATCTATATACTGCAAAGTTGGCTAGGAGCTAGAAACATGGCGACCGTGTTTGTCGGCGCCATCTTGAGTCAGAGGCCAGAGGTCATCGTAAAGCAGGTCTCAGTAGTATCTGGGCCCCTGAGCCATAAAATCAGCCATGGGTGTCCTTAAGCGATGAATATGTTTCAAATGTATAGTCTATTCAACCCCCAAGGTTGCCGCAAAGCACAGAGGAAAGTCATATCTGATCCACAGTGTTTGTGAAACAGCGATTCCCATTATACACACCCAGGCCATTTCCTCTGAGGGTAAATCAGAATGAGAACACTAGCATACTGTATGTATATGTTTAATTTATATCTCTAATGTATAATCAAGGCCGTCAGTGGAGAGACTCAGTAGAACCAGAGGGACCAGGGAGCAATAGAGATCTGAACCCTCAGAATGAGAGGATCATCCCCAGCCAAACAGAGCAGAGCGCTTGGCTACTGTTAGCGTAGCGATAATGAGCCCCAGTGAATAATGACCCAGGCAAGGCCATGTTGCTGTGTAAGATTCTATGCTGCGCTGCTGCTCTTCTGTTCCGCTCTGGCACCTTTCATCATGAGGAATAGGAAATGGAAGAAGACTTCTGAGGAAACGGTGTGGCAAGGCTGTCACTGACTTAGCCCTGTGCGTTTTAATGATGCCGATACTGTTTGTCTGTGTTAATGGTTTGTGTCATTAGCAGTGTTTGGGTCGTTACTCAAAAAAAGTAATATATTGCATATTACTTGTTACTTTGAACAGTAACAAATTACTTTACTTATTACTCCATGGAAAAAGGAATTAGTTACCCTACTCGTTATATTGCTTTTGCATTAAATTAAATAAAATCAAACGTTATTTGTCACATGCTCAGAATAAAACAGGTGTGGACCTTACAGTGAAATGCTTACTTACAAGCCCTTAAACAACAATGCTTTAAGAAAAAAATAAGTGTCAAGTAAAAATAGATAAGTAAATAAAATGAATTAAAAGTAACAAATAATTAAACAGCATGAGTAAAAAAAAACTTAAGCGAGGTTATATACAGGAGGGTACCGGTACAGAGTCAATGTGAAGGGGCACCGGTTAGTCGAGGTAATTGAGGTAATATGTACACTACCGTTCAAAAGTTTGGTGTCACTTAGAAATGTCCTTGTTTTTGAAAGAAAAGCACATTTTCTGTCCATTAAAATAACATCAAATTGATCAGAAATACAGTTTAGACATTGTTAATGTTGTAAATTACTATTGTGGCTGGAAATGGCAGCTTTTTTATGGAATATCAACGTAGGCGTACAGAGGCCCATTATCAGCAACCATCACTCCTGTGTTCCAATGGCACATTGTGTTAGCTAATCCAAGTTTATAATTTTAAAAGGCTAATTGATCATTAGAAAACCCTTTTGCAATTATGTTAGCACAGCTGAAAACTACCGATTTTAAAGAAGCAATAAAACTGGCCTTATCTAGACTGAGTATCTGGAGCATCAGCATTTGTGGGTTCGATTACAGGCTCAAAATGGCCAGAAACAAAGAACTTTCTTCTGAAACTCGTCAGTCTATTCTTGTTCTGAGAAATGAAGGCTATTCCATGTGAGAAAATGCCAAGAAGCTGAAGATCTTGTACCACGCTGTGTACTACTCCCTTCAAAGAACAGTGTAAACTGGCTCTTACCTGAATAGAAAGAGTAGTGGGAGGCCCCAATGCACAACTGAGAAAGAGGACAAGTACATTAGGGTGTCTAGTTTGAGAAACAGACGCCTCACAAGTCCTCAACTGGCAGCTTCATTAAATAGTACCCGCAAAACCTTCTAGGCAGAGTTGCAAAGAAAAAGCCATATCTCAGACTGGCCAATAAAAATAAAAGATTAAGATGGGCAAAAGAACAGGGGCACTGGACAGAGGAACTCTGCCGAGAAAGGCCAGCATCCCAGAGTTGCCTCTACACTGTTGATGTTGAGACTGGTGTTTTTGCGGGTACTATTACCACCTGGGGGCGGCCCGTCCAGGATCCAGTTGCAGAGGGAGGTGTTTAGTCCCCGGGTCCTAAGCTTAGTGATCAGCTTTGAGGGCACAATGGTGTTGAACGCTGAGCTGTAGTCAATGAATAGCATTCATTACAACCCAAAACAATCCGTGTCCTCACTCAATGTAAACAATGTCTACGTTACGTAGGCCTATTCATACCCAGCTACCAGCTTGTTCAGCTCTCCCTGGGTTACAGCCTGTCTTACTGAACAATTATAATCAATCCTTGGTTGTTGGGATGAGGTAGGCAGTCATCTTCAGCTGCAGTGGTCAACCAGTTTTCTTGGCAAGTTGCTTTTGCAGGTGCTTCAAGAGTTTAGAAATTGTGTTTCTAGCAATGGAGAGGTGCTTCTCGCATGGGCACAGTTGACATGTTACAGTTATATTCTTGTCATTTACCAAATCAAAGTAATGGGAGTACTTCCACAATGAGAAACTGAATATTTTACACACTTCTGCCATTTTTCATCTCCCTCACTAAAGCAGTTAGTAGTAGTGCGTGTGTAAACAGGAACTTGGTGAGAGGACGTCAGACTCAGACATCTTTGATCAGTAACTGTAATATTATCACTCAAATTGGAACACTACTCCGTTATATTACTTGTTACCACAAAAAGTAATATAGTTACTGTAATGTGGACATTAGCACCTGGACGTTAGCAAGTGTGTGCGTGCGCGCGCGTGCTCTTTTCATCACTATGCAGTGTGATTTGTGCGTGAGCCCTTGGCGCCAAATGATGGGGTTTGATGTGTGGAAGCGCATGTGTCTCTGTCATTGTTGGCAGAGTGAATACACAGGGAAACAAACAGACGCTGGTAGCTTTGTTTCTGCATTGTATGTGATGTCTGCCGCTTTCCTCATTTTCTCTCGGTGAAAACAGCTTCCCACGGTGTTAATAGTGCCAAATTGTTCCCACGTCAAAAAAGGGACTCAATCTTCTCACATAACATGTATATAACATGTATTTTGTGTTGTATATAAACACTACACTTCACACCGAATATTTTCCTCTTGTACGTAGGCTTCTTTGGGAAGTGTGAATGTCTCCCAATGTACACTACTGTAATACTAGTTGTCCTTCCCACAGCCCTCACTCTAATAATGTCAACCCCAGTGACATCAGAGTTTAGTCATGCTGACCAAGTGCTGGCTGGATAACCAACGTATCAGGAAGATTCCTCCGCCACAGATTAGGATTGAGTCTGACCCATCCTCTTACTTCTAATTGGTTAACCCACAAATTCGGCTCCCGGTCAACTGTTACACCCAAGCTGTCTCTGACCACACTGTGCCCAAGAACTCCAGCCTATTGGAGTTCCTTAGAATGGATAACATGCTGTATAGCCTGTTCAAGATTGAACGGTCAGTGAGGTTAAGTCTTGTCATTGTTGTATCTGCCAAGAGGGATACAAGAAGGGCCTCATTGTAATGCAAATAGCGAATGATTTGTGTGTGTTTTATATCTCGATGTGTCAGGTTGAATGGCTATGGATGAGATTCACATTTTGATATATTTGATGTGAGATGTGAGAAAAGTGTGTGTGTGTGTGTGTGTGTGTGTGAATGAGAGACAGAGAGTGAGAGCAACTGCTCCTTCCTCTAAAACATGCTTATCAAGCAGTAGCTCTACAGCGCTCTATACAGTATGCTACTATCATTTACAGTAAATGTGGAAGTATGTTCTTGGACAGGACCTTTGCTCATTTGAGCCCCCTCAGACACATTATGTTTCTCGTCTCCCCTGAAAAAGAATGGAAGACAGGAAGACAGAACAAAACTGGCGCATCGTCTCTTTCATAGTGTTGATAGTAATGGTTTATTTTGGAAATCAATCAATACCGCAGGTGTTGCACTAAAGGTTTGTCGAAGAATGTGTGTCAGTTGGATCTGTCAGGTTCTACAATATTGTGAGACATGTACAGATGTAGGATCTAAATTTGATCACCCTGCTGCAAGAGCTTTCCTGCTGTGCCGTATATTGCAGGTTTTTAAAAACGCTTCTGAAGTTTGTAATTTCAGACTTGATTTTCCCTCAACCCTTACACAAATGTCCATTCATTATAACACACAGTATACACTTTCTTGTTGCTGAAGGATTATTTTCCTGCGGTAGAAATCTGTCTCAAATTAAGATCCTACATCTGTAGGCTTTCAGCTGGGAAATGTATTTTCAAGTGTTGTTTTATGGGTTGATCTTACAAAAAAAGTATGAACTTGATCTGTTATAAGGAGCTTACAGGTGGCAAACAATCAGATGACTGCGTGACGTTCAATCGTCATCGACAACTACATTAGACATCGCAGAAATGAATCAGGCCAAGACTAACTTGCGGTGAGTTGATCCCCGATGCTTACTTGATTAGAAAAGCATGGTGAAACGCTGGCCACGCAGCAGTCAATCAGACAGGTCATCCAAATTAAGATTAACCAGAGCCTTCAGGACATGAATTAGTTCACAGGTAATTTCATTGTTTATTTTCTCTCAGTCTGCTAGCGGTTTAGTCTTAACAGCCACAGGCTGAAGGAGAGAAAGACACCTTATGCTGCAGGTCGGTAGCTGTCAGGTAGCGTTGAGGAGATCTCGGCTTCCTTAACACTTTATTTACTCATTTGCGTTGAGAATCTTCCGCTCAGAGTGAGATTGGAATAAATGCAGAGCTAATTGATCGTTCTGATGAAATGGCTACAGTGTCAACCCGGGGTCACACACACACACACACACACACACACACACACACACACACACACACACACACACACACACACACACACACACACACACACACACACACACACACACACACACACACACACACACACACACACACACACACACACACACACACACACACACACACACACACACACACACACACACACACACACACACACACTGTGGTTATGTCACATCCAAATATGCTATGAGAGGAAAAAGCTAAGTGAGACTAAAATAAATGAGCTGTGCAGGACTAGTTGATCGATATCTCTGATGAGATGTGAGCTGTAGTGTGTGCATGTGTGTGTGCATGCGCGTGTGTGTAGCCGGCACTGACCACAGGCCCTGGTGGCCTATAGGAAGAAAAAGCGGAATCAGGAATGATGAGGGGGATTAATCAGAAGGAGAAGTTAAGTAGCTCTTTAATGGTCAGCTGTGGGCTTATCTGTCAAGCCTGGATGGACAGCTCCTTCAGCATATAGGCCTCATCACACAATGTACAACACACCTTATTAGTATATGACTCTCACATATCACTGTAACAACATGGGCCTCAGACCTGGTCTTTCAACACTGAACACAGCATATGGCTATTTCCCTTCAACATTGGTTTCAGCAGTGATGTAGGGGACGGTAAAACCCATTTTTATTTAGTTAATAGCATTTACTCAACGAGTACATTTATGCTAAATTAGCACTATTGTATTAGCGTTTCTGGTCCTTTCCATCCATGATCTTGATCTGTGCTCAGCGTTTAACCGCCTATTTGAATACCTCTAACCCTGGAAGATATGGTCTCCATACTAGCCTAGTCTAATAAAGTCAAATATATACAGCTCTAGCCTAATGTAATCCTCCCTCAGGGCAGCCTGATCCATAGTGTTCTCCATGTTAGCATGGTAGAGAGACTATCTATATGGCTGTCTGTCTGTCTGTCTGTCTGTCTGTTTGTCTGCTGTGTGAATCAATCATGGCCGCCACACTAGAGCTCTGAAGGTTCCACAGGAATCATTCTGGTCCAATCGAACAGGCTCGGCTTTGGCACTCCAGAGCCGTCCTGTCACAATATTGATTTAGAAATAATTACAGACTGCTTAATGATTCCTCACGCGTTCTCCTGGAGTCTGACTCCCTCACACCGACACATCCACCATCATCATCACCTCCACAGTAAACATGGAAATTAAGAATCACTCTCTCTCTCTCTCTTGCTCTCTCTCTCTCTACCTCGCACCCCTCATTCTCCTCCAATTACAGGTTCAGTAAACACACTCTGCCTGAGAGCTGTCTGTCAATCAGGGAGGCAATTTAGCATTTCCATGCCTGAAAACGTGATGTCCATTTAACCTACAGTATACAAAGTGCATACCTAAAGACCATGCAAGGAGCCTTTTGACAGTTTTCTACTATTCTGAAAAGAGACTAATTGAGAATACTTTGGAGCAGAAGACAGTATAGGTATTTTCACAAAATATATTTTTGTTTGCAATGAATGCATTTGAAGGATAAGGAGTAGAGACAGACAAACTCTCTGTACAAGCATACAGTGGAAGTGGTGAGGTGACCACAGGAAATTGAAAGAGCCTTCCTATATAATGAATGTCCTGCGGCCTTCATGGATGTGTCTTTTAATAGTCTGTCTCTCTCTGCTGTATTAGTCTCACTGTCAGACATCTTCCACCCTGCTTTTAAGTCAACCGTCTGTGCCACCCTTCCATTCATCTCAAACTGCACCTAATCATCATGATTTAAACACTCCATTTAGCCGCTGTGTTTGTTTGAACGCAACGCTGTAAGGTTGGTTGGCCCTGCCCCTATTATATTATGGGATTTTCCATTAGCGATTCAGAGTAGCTCTCTTTGTGTCGCCCTTGAGGACAGGTTGTTGGAATAAACGTGTTGTGATTAATGCGTTTCTTACACACCCCCTCAGGGTTGTTAAATGCACCCAGTGCCAAGCCGCCATTTGTTTCTGGGCAGTAAATAAGCAGGCAAAGGCTGTGCGGGGTGTGTACTGAGCAGAGAGTCTGGCTACTCTGTCTACGGGATCTGGAGAGCCGGAAGCTGTCTGATCCAGCTCAGAGACACAGAGCGGAGTCCACAGCATTTAGACCTGAAACTGAACACAATGTGTGAGGGGAGGGATAACCTTTGACAGGTGTCATGATTTTACAGTACAGTGCATTCAGAAAGTATTCTGACCCCTTGACTTTTTCAGTCGGGGGAGAAGTGCCTCGGGATGTGACCAAGAACCCGATGGTCACTCTAACAGAGCTCTCTCCCATCTGTGGAGATGGGAAAACCTTTTGTGGTGGTTAATTTATTTACTATCAAATGAGGAGAGACACATTTATCACACAAGTTAGAGTTATACCTAAATTAAATCTTTATTCGCTTATTAATAAGGAATCAGGTCAATACAACACACACATACATAGTCAATCAATTGAATGCTCTACGATAATGATGGCTGGTCGACGAATCACCCTCAGATGATTCGTTGAGAGCACCGAGACAGAAGTACAATGGTCTTTTATAGCCAAGGTACACCCCCTTCCGGCTACATGACAAACAACAGATGTATGGAATGGGTCAGAAGGTTAAGATTAGTATGAAAGATAATTATAATTCACAATTCTGGAGTCATCTCTCCCTGGTACCTTATAGAACAGAAACAGTAACTCATGCTCTGGAATGCGGTATCACCCAAAGACATGGTAAATCTTCCAGAGATGAGCGTTCTAACAACCCCATATTCTGTTGCATGAAACAAACATTTGATGCAATAACAGCATGATAACATAATCGTGTAAGTTTTGTTCTGACACCTTCCAAAAGGACAACCATCTCAGCAGGACTCCATCAATCTGGCCTTTATGGTAGAGTGGACATACGGAAGCCACTCCTCTGTAAAAGGCACATGACAGCCCGCTTGGAGTTTGCCAAAAGGCACCTAAAGGACTCTCAGACCATGAGAAACAAGATTCAACTCTTTGGCCTGAAAAACACCAAGCATCACGTCTTGAGGAAACCTGGCCACCATCCCTACGGTGAAGCAGGTGTTTTTCAGCGGCAGGGACTGGGAGACTAGTCAGGATCAAAGCAAAGATGAACGGAGCAAAGTATATAGAGATTCTTGATGTAAATCTGTTCCAGAGCGCTCAGGACCTCAGACAGGTGGCGAAGGTTCACCTTCCATCAGGATAACGACCCTAAGCACACAGCCAAGACAACGCAGGAGTAGCTTCGGGACAAGTCTCTGAATGTCCTTGAGTGGCACAGCCAGAGCCTGGACTTGAACCCGGTCAAACATCTCTGGAGAGACCTGAAAATAGCTGTGCAGCAATGCTCCCCATCCAACCTGACAGAGCTTGAGAGGATGTGCAGAGAACAATGGGAGAAACTCCCCAAATATAGCTGTGCCAAGCTTGGGTTGCGTCATACCCAAGAACACTCGAGGCTGTAATCGCTGCCAAAGGTGCTTCAACAAAGTACTGAGTAAAGGGTCTGAATACTTATGTAAATGTGATATTTCAGTTTTAAATGTTTTATAAATTATCCCAACAATAATATGTACTGTTTTTGCTTCGTCATTGAAGGGTATTAGGTGAAGATTGATGAGGGGGGAAAACGATTTAATCAAATTTAGAAAAAGGCTGTAACCTAACAAAATGTGGAAAAAGTCAAGGGGTTTGAATACTTTCTGAAGGCACTGTCCAATTCTGTACATGTTATGGTTAAAGTTTGACGCCAGACTGAGCCGAGGGCACACTGGCAATGTATCTGTGACACTTTGTGATTTTGTAGCAGCTGATGTGACTACAGCCTCTCATGCTGGTGTTTACAGAACATTCTGTGCGGTATGATTAATATAAAAATTCTGGAGGTGTGTTCCTCTTGCAACATGTAATAAACCGGATTGATTTCGGATTGATTTTATCAATGACTGCTCTCCTTTTGGTTCACCTGTAAATTCCCTTCACAGTGTGCACCATTTCATGATTTTACAGTGTTTAGGTGTGTTCATGTAGGTGAGCGCATCCTCCTCTCTTGCAGTTTTATTTTTTGAAAGTGTGCTCCATTTAAATCCAATTTTAAATGGAGCACAAATCCAATTTTTCCAATGAATCTATTTTAAACAAATCAAAAACCTGGAACCCCGCCATTAATACCAGGAATTAGATGTTACGTACATAGGGGTGAAATAGATTTTTGACAAAACTCTGTATGTGATGTATTATTCAGGATCTTCAAATACTTAAATCTTGCAAATGCAGGATCCTATGAATATACCGTAATTATTTATCACGTCTACTCTCGCTCCTCCCTGCTGGCGTTCGACGTTGCCGGTATACTAACCACCAGTCCTGGGATCCATCATTACGCACACCTGGGATCCATCATTACGCACACCTGCAGATCATTATGATACTCACCTGGACTCCATTACCTTCCTGGTTGCCTCCCCTTTATTTGTCGCTTCCTTCTTCAGTCGGTATTGTTCCTGTGTTCATGCATTATCGCCACTGTTACGTTGTTTCGTTTCATGTTTGTTGTTTTGTTAAACGTTTCACCTGCACCTGCTTCTCGACTTACAGCGTCTCCATTACATTATTATTATTATTTTTGTTATTTGTGTCCCTTTCGGGAAATGTGTCTTGCATCTCCACATAAGTCAATAAATATTTGAATACATACATACATAAATCACAAGCAATACCTACAGCAGACAAAACATGGGAATACAGTTCACAGTTATTATTTATTTTATTATTATTTAGTTATTATTTAGTTGAACAGTTATTTACTCAATTGACTTATACTGGTGGGGATGAATGATTTCTGGGCTCTGACGGTTTTGCAAAGCTGGTACTCCTGGTTGACCGGGGATGTCAGGTGGGTGGCAATTCTCGTTCCTGCCCTCACCACTCTCTCCTAGAACAGCGCCTCCATGTTCTTGAGATGAACAGCACTGACTTAGCTTTACTATTTTGTGTAGCTGGTTTCTGTTTAAGATGGATAGTTGATTGTACCAGACTTTGAAACCGAACGTAAGAACACTTTGAACAAATGACGTGTGGAATATGGTTGTTCTTCTTTTATTGACCTGATATTTAATTTCATCTCCTCATGAAATACAGTCGTTGTTGTCCCTTTTTGGACATCTGTTGCTCAACTGATTCCATTTGTTTTGAGTTCATGTGAATGGGCCAGGTGTGTTCTTTCATGGTTCTGAAGTTTACTGTCATTTCCTTGAGGCTTTTTCACATTAAGAATGAGTCTGTTTTCCTTGCGTCATTCGGTGAAGTGCGATATTTCTGTCCTGCAGTCATCCTCGGACCACTCTATTAGACCAACGAGTGCTGTATCACCTGCATACTTTACGGTTGCACATCCTGATGACATTTGGGTGCAATCGTTGATATATATCCTAGTCAGGATTATCCCGTTCAGGAATTAAATCCTGACTAGGGCCTCCCGAGTGGCTCAGCAGTCTAAGGCGCTGCATCGCAATGTTGCGGCATCCTGATGACATTTGGGTGCAATCGTTGATATATATCCTAGTCAGGATTATCCCGTTCAGGAATTAAATCCTGACTAGGGCCTCCCGAGTGGCGCAGCAGTCTAAGGCGCTGCATCGCAATGTTGCGGCGTCACTGCAGCCTGGGGTTCAATCCTGGTGTCATTACCGGCAGTGACCGGGAGGTGCAAAATTGGCCCAGGTTTGGCTGGGGGGGTGGCTTTTACTTGGTTCATCTCGGCTCTAGCAACTCTTTGTGCCGGCAGGCTGACGTCAGTTTATGTGTTCATTAACCCAATGTTTGCAGGTCTGATGGACCCACAACATTTTGGGTTTTTAAAACAATACAGCCATAACGATGTACGTAAAAATACTTAATACTTAGATATTGACTTATATCAATTACAAGCAATATAGATAGCATACATGGTTAATATTTGCCATTTACCTCTGCTAGAGCATATTCATCAATAAAAGCGGTATTCGTTTTGTTTTATAACATGTGTATTATAATTAAATGATAAATGAGCCCCATTGAACACAAATTAAGGCCGATCTTCACACCACATGAGGGACGGAGTTTTACTGTGTGTGTTACAAATCTATTTCTTGCACTTGATGCATGTGTACTGTGTCTTCCTGTCCTTCTTGGGTCCACACACATCACAGCGCTTCTTTTTTGTTGCTATCGGCTGCAATCTAGAATGATGGAAACACTTAGTTCAGGAATTTTACTAACATCTCACTCACTCACATACAGTATATAGTTACAGCAGGCCAAGGTAGGAGAGTCAGACACACACATGCAACATCGTCACTCACACTTACTTACGGTATTGGAGTTGTTGGTTCTGAGGTTCGGGCGGATGGGGCACCAGCAGCCTCCTCCTGAATCCTCCTCACAATGGCTGCAGAAACTGGGGTCCTTGGGATATGTGGCCTCCTCTGGATATGAGGTCTTACCAATGCCTTGCCCAGCTCCTGGAGAAAGAGACGTCTCCTCTGGAGCTTCCCTCTGTTCCAATCTGGGTTCAACGCCATGCAGATTACAAACGCGTTGTACGATGAGATGTCAATATCACAAGTGGCCAGCGTAGGGTTCTTCTTTTGCAGCAGAAGCCAGTCACCAGCTTGTCTAAATTGTCCACCCCTCCTTTTGTGGCATTGTAATTCATTATGATTTCTGTTTTTTTGATGTTCCTGGATTCTCATGAGTACCAGATTTTTGCCTTTCTTTGGCACGTAGAACACTAGGGACGTGTCGGCCGTGAACACAAACCGTGTATTCAACAGATGAGGTGGGAGCTCTGGCTTGTTTTTCGTACTGTTCTAACCATTGTCTTCTTCCTCTTGAAGAGCCCCTGTCCCAGCTTGTGTGAAGTAAAAATGTGATGTTGTGGCCACAGAGTCCCTGTGTCACGTCCAGGACAACCCGCATCCCTTGGTTCTTCTCAGGGGCTCCTCCATCTGGTTTCCCCGTATACACTTGCAAGTTCCACGCATATGATGAAGCAGCATCACAGGCAGCCCAGATCTTGATTCCATATTTTGCGGGTTTAGACGTTATGTATTGCCTGAAGGGTCAGCAGGGAAGGCGGTCCACCAACTTGTCCCGCACTGACCTGATTGCAGCTAGCTTGTCTCTCTGCCGCCGAGCTGGTCGGGTGTCTCAGTTATCCTGGAAATAATGTGGAAGTTTTCCAGAGACATTGTTGCACAGAAAAGTTATCTGCCAGTTTCTGCATCCCACAGGGATTCTGTGGATTTAAATCAAATCAAAAATCAAATCAAATCAAATGTTATTTGTCACATGCGCCGAAAACAACAGCTGTGGACCTTACAGTGAAATGCTTACTTACAAGTCCTTAACCAACAAAGCAGTTTTAAGAAAAAAAGTGTTAAAGTATTTACTAAAATAAATGTAAGTAAAACATAAATAACTAAAATAATAATTAAGAAAAATAGAAGGAGTAGCAATAAAGTAACAGCAGCGAGGCTATGTACAGGAGGTACCGGTACAGAGTCAATGTGTGGGGGCACAGGTTAGTTGAGGTAATTGAGGTAATATGTACAGTGGGGAGAACAAGTATTTGATACACTGCCGATTTTGCAGGTTTTCCTACTTACAAAGCATGTAGAGGTCTGTAATTTTTATCACAGGTACACTTCAACTGTGAGAGACGGAATCTAAAACAAAAATCCAGAAAATCACATTGTATGATTTTTAAGTAATTAATTTGCATTTTATTGCATGACATAAGTATTTGATACATCAGAAAAGCAGAACTTAATATTTGGTACAGAAACCTTTGTTTGCAATTACAGAGATCATACGTTTCCTGTAGTTCTTGACCAGGTTTGCACACACTGCAGCAGGGATTTTGGCCCACTCCTCCATACAGACCTTCTCCAGATCCTTCAGGTTTCGGGGCTGTCGCTGGGCAATACGGACTTTCAGCTCCCTCCAAAGATTTTCTATTGGGTTCAGGTCTGGAGACTGGCTAGGCCACTCCAGGACCTTGAGATGCTTCTTACGGAGCCACTCCTTAGTTGCCCTGGCTGTGTGTTTCGGGTCGTTGTCATGCTGGAAGACCCAGCCACGACCTATCTTCAATGCTCTTACTGAGGGAAGGAGGTTGTTGGCCAAGATCTCGCGATGCATGGCCCCATCCATCCTCCCCTCAATACGGTGCAGTCATCCTGTCCCCTTTGCAGAAAAGCATCCCCAAAGAATGATGTTTCCACCTCCAAGCTTCACGGTTAGGATGGTGTTCTTGGGGTTGTACTAATCCTTCTTCTTCCTCCAAACACGGGGAGTGGAGTTTAGACCAAAAAGCTCTATTTTTGTCTCATCAGACCACATGACCTTCTCCAATTCCTCCTCTGGATCATCCAGATGGTCATTGGCAAACTTCAGACGGGCCTGGACATGCGCTGGCTTGAACAGGGGGACCTTGCGTGCGCTGCAGGATTTTAATCCATGACGGCGTAGTGTGTTACTAATGGTTTTCTTTGAGACTGTGGTCCCAGCTCTCTTCAGGTCATTAACCAGGTCCTGCCGTGTAGTTCTGGGCTGATCCCTCACCTTCCTCATGATCATTGATGCCCCACGAGGTGAGATCTTGCATGGAGCCCCAGACCGAGGGTGATTGACCGTCATCTTGAACTTCTTCCATTTTCTAATAATTGCGCCAACAGTTGTTGCCTTCTCACCAAGCTGCTTACCTATTGTCCTGTAGCCCATCCCAGCCTTGTGCAGGTCTACAATTTTATCCCTGATGTCCTTACACAGCTCTCTGGTCTTGGCCATTGTGGAGAGGTTGGAGTCTGTTTGATTGAGTGGGTGGACAGGTGTCTTTTATACAGGTAACGAGTTCAAACAGGTGCAGTTAATACAGGTAATGAGTGGAGAACAGGAGGGCTTCTTAAAGAAAAACTAACAGGTCTGTGAGAGCCGGAATTCTTACTGGTTGGTAGGTGATCAAATACTTATGTCATGCAATAAAATGCGAATTAATTACTTAAAAATCATACAATGAGATTTTCTGGATTTTTGTTTTAAATTCCGTCTCTCACAGTTGAAGTGTACCTATGATAAAAATTACAGACCTCTACATGCTTTGTAAGTAGGAAAACCTGCAAAATCGGCAGTGTATCAAATACTTGTTCTCCCCACTGTATATGTAGGTAGAGGTAAAGTGACTATGCATAGATAATAAACAGAGAGAAGCAGCAGCGTAAAAATGGGGGTGTGGGGACAATGCAAATAGTCTGGGTAGCCATTTGATTAGAGGTTCAGGAGTCTTATGGCTTGAGGGTAGAAGCTGTTAAGAAGCCTCTTGGACCTATACGTGGGGCTCCGGTACCGCTTGCAGTGCGGTCGCAAAGAGAACAGTCTATGACTAGGGTAGCTGGAATCTTTGGCAATGTTTTGGGCCTTACTCTGACACCGCCTGGTATATAGGTACTGGATGGCAGGAAGCTCGGCCCCAGTTATGTACTGGGCCGTAGCCACTACCCTCTGTAGTGCCTTGCAGTCGGAGGCCGAGCAGTTGCCAAACCAGGCGGTGATGCAACCCGTCAGGATGCTCTTGATGGTGCAGGTGTAGAACTTTTTGAGGATCTGAGGACAAGTGGCCAATTCTTTTCAGTCTCCTGAGGGGGAATAGGTGTTGTCGTACACTCTTCACGACTGTCTTGGTGTGATTGGACAATTATAGTTTGTTTCGTGATGTGGACACCAAGGAACTTGAAGCTCTCAACCTGCACCACTACAACCCCGTTGATGAGAATGGGTGCGTGCCTGGTCCTCCTTTCCTTGTAGTCCACAATCATCTCCTTTGTCTTGATCACGTTGAGGGAGAGGTTGTTATCCTGGCACCACACTGCCAGATCTCTGACCTCCTCCCTATAGGCTGTCTTATCGTTGTCGGTGATCAGGCCTACCACTCTTGTGTCATGTGAAAACTTAATGGTCTGAAAACACCAGCAAGGATAAGAACCCCAAAGTATTGCTGTAAATGAGTTTGGTCCATCTCCTTCCATCTCTTTCCAAAAACGCCTTCTCTACAAATTAGTGCAGTCCTTTATGTCCTGCCACCCGCGTCGGCCCTGGTTGCATCCTTATCACATTGGCAGCCTTGCGGGGTGTCTCATTCCTTGGGCAAGAATAATTTGACATCCATATTTCTCCTCCTACAGGCTGCAGATGAGCTGGTTGCTGATGGGCTGGTCCTGGGGCTGGCTGCTGACGGACTGGTCCTGGGGCTGGTTGCTGACGGGCTGGTCCTGGGGCTGATGAGGGTCAATCTCATCCTTTTCTTCCAACTCACTGTCAGACTCTGAATTGACAGAGACATGATCCTCATATTTGTAAAATTCTTCATCTTCCAAAGTGGAAGACGCTCCCTCCACACTAGCTTCTCTCTCTGCAAAAATCATTTCTAAGGCCCTCTGAGCAGAGATTATTTTTGCCATACTGATTGATTGTGATAAGGAGCCACACATGCAAAGCTATGTATTTGGTGTGTCCCTCCTCCAATTTGCAGCGGGCTGGGGTAGAGTGGGAAAATACTGAATGTTTTGCAATGTATCGAAATAATGTATTGAAATAATGTATTGTAATAACATTGTGCAGGTTCCCGCAAGACATTGTGTAGTTTCACACACTACAAAGGGTAAAGAATGCGAGAAAAGCGGGAGACAGGCAGGGAGATAGACAGTTTCTTGGTGCTATGTTGAAACAGCAGGCCCAGGGAGGAGGAAGACAGAGCGAAGACTCACAGCAAACCTTTGTGTTTTGTTTTTACTTGTTTTTACCTACACACACACTTTTTCACACTTTTATTACCCTAGGGTCCAGTGGACCCGAACACCACATATGTGATATGTGTTATTTTACATGTTCTTCGCAGAAAATGAGCCAAGGTCAATGAGTATCAGGTTTCTTTTAGTAAACATTGAAAATGGGTCCCACAGACCCGAACACCACACAAGGGTTAAGAGGATTGGGAGCATGACAAGAGTACGGACAAGACACTGCCCGCAGAGATCAGGGCCCGGAAACCAGGCTCTGAACAATCTAACCAAGGCAAAGCAATCACATTTTTTCTAATATGATCCACTCAATCCTCTTTGATGCTTATGTAGGAACCTAATGATATGGTTCCACTGTCTGCCATCTTTGAGGTCATGTTCAGTTAAGTTTTAGACAGTGTTTTGTGGTCCTAACGTTCTGATTACTGGAGTATTAGACCGATTTATTGCACTATTACTAATCTACACCATATGAGGGTTAATAATACCTTTGCGACAGCAGTTCTGTTCTCGATATAATGACGGGGAAGAGAGGGCATTCCAACACATGCTTTATCTACCGCATGCATGCACGCACTCAAACACACACATGTATGCACATGTACACACACACACACACACAGGGCTCTAATAATCAGAGGGTGGGAGAAGTCTGAGGAATGTGTCCAGGCAAGGAAAATACTCCACAGCCGGTTTGGCCACAAACGAAATTGAATCCACGTTTTCGAATGACAGGAAAAAAAAGGTCAAAGAAATGGTGGGAGAGTTTGGTTACTTCCAGAATAGCTACTGACTGAGTCACTGTAATGTTGAACCCAAGTGTATCAGTCAGTCGGTTTTGATATCATCATCGGCGTTAGCTTAATCCTTAGTCCAGTACCTCTCTGTCTCTCCACCGGCCCCACCCTGTGTTACGGCCACACCTTCACATACTGTACACATGGAAATGGTGGAACGGGATGCATGACAGAAAACCTGTGCATACAGTCGAAGTAATTGGACCATTATTTGCCTTTCCTGTGTTTGTGACGGCGGAAAACACTTACTTGAACCCTGCTTTCACTCTGAAACAAAACAGTTTCAACAATCCTATTCATATACAGGCTTGGCCAAGACACATCAATTCAGGTCAATTCAATATAATAGGTTGTGGTGCGCTTTTCAATGCATTGTGACAGATGAGAAAGAATAAGATACTCGTACACTGCTCTTGCTAGTATCACTGCTCTTTATTAAGCTTTACAAAGCTTTATTCAACTGTTGCCATGCACCTGCAACAAAGATATCGCAGATGCGTGAGTGGCTTTTGAATGTCACAATGCTTCTACATCTGCATTGCTTGCTTTGGGGTATTGGGCTGGGTTTCTGTATAGCACTTTGTGACATCTGCTTGAATTGATTGGTTGCGACTCTAACATGCTGTCAGAGCATATGCCAATGATAAACAATAATCAATGACAATAAGTCAATAAGTTACATGGTTAATAACATTGTGCGGTTTTCTTCTTGGCCTGACTAAATAGCCTCTGACTCGGGGTCTCCTCTGGTTGTCTTCTTTCCCTACAAGCTCAGGCAGAGCAATAACATTGTTTCATTTCTTGGTCTTTGCCCTTGCCTGCTCAGTTATCACCTCATCTCTGTTGTCTCTCTGGTTGTGATATCTTATTTGTATTGATTTGTATCAGTCTTTGTCTGAATGGAAATGTCCTTATGATGTATTTTCCCGCCCTCCTTAGGACATTTAATCATGTTTTCTGCATTTGACCTTGCCAGTTGACCCCATCTCTGTTAACCACAGTCCTAGCTGTAACCCATGACTCCTCCCTGGAATGTATAAGCAGTAGAAAGTGCTACTTATGACTACTTAGCAGCTCACATGGCTAATTCCCCTCCAGGTTAACCATCTAACCCTGGCTGAGCGGAGTGTGCATACTGCCCGTGTTAATAACAGGCCAGTCGGCCGCTGAGGTGGACTTCGCCCGTCCCCATAGTGATGAGCCTACGGCGGATTGCGAGGAACCCTGTACTTAAGGACCATTCATCACTCAGAAAGGTACTAATGGCCTGCTCCTACCTGTGCTGCGACGCTGGGCTCTGCTGTGGAGTTAATGGCCCCCTACATTCAACCTCACTACTCAGCAGACAGTGGCCTGGCTTAACCTAGCATTAGCTGATTAGTTATGATCAATATTCCATTATTAGGTTTAATGCACTGATAATGGGCCCTGGGCCCAGAGAGAGAGTCACAAAGAAGGTTGGTGAAAACAGACTGGGGTGGGGTGGTGTTGTCATCCTGCTCACTATTTTACAGTTAGTGTTATTGAATAGACAACTGTCATTCAGTGTCGATGTCTAGGACCTTTTTTAGCCAATGTCAAGTCCAGTATATGGATCACAGAAGTGTGTAGGTAACCTTTGCCTCGATCACATTTTCATCTCAGAGGTTCGGGTCCCCTTTGTTACAGTCACAGCTGAGGATTAGGCGCTTGGGTGGGGGTTCACTCCGTGTCCTTATAAACCATGATAAACCTCAGGTAGGGGGTCACACTATGTCCTTATAAACCTCAAGGAGGTGGTCGCTGTGCGTCCTTGGAGGCATTGCGTCAGACACAGTCAGAGAAGGCTGCCATCTGCCATTGCCCCGGAGATGGGAGGGACTCCTGCAGCTCCCCCCTTTGTGTTCCTGGACACGTGCCGCCGCCCACCTTTACCTGGTGACTGAAACATAGCTCAGCTGTGGATAGTGATAGTGTTTGCAGATGGACGTTGCCTCTATGCACCTTAGGGCCTTGTTTTAATGGCTTGTAACTACCAGGACTGGATCATATCACAGTTTAGGGAAAATCTTCGAACAGTGCTTTGTGGGAAATTTCTTTCTGAAGCCTGATAGACCTGAGAGAGAGTGAGAGAAAGCTCCTCACTGATGTGTGAAACTCCATGTCTTGTCCTTTCTACCCAGGGCCATGTCAAGCTCGCTTTCCTCCCTATCCGCTCCTGTGCAGTAGATGAATAATGGCATGGGGCCTGTTGGGCTTGCTGTCTGTGTAGATTGTGTATTCCAGCGCTGCAGTGTCTGCATCGTTGATATGCAGAGCACAGGTTTAAGCTACCCTATGTGTGGAAGAGAACCCAGGCACCCGGGTTTATTGAAATACTCGACTTTTTGTCCCAGTAATTGCTCTCGCTTCCTCTATCGCTCTCCCCTTTTTCTCTCCCTCCCCTGGTGTCTCTCTGCACCTTTCTCTTCCTTTCTCTCTTCTCTCTTTTTCTCGCCCCCCACCTCCTCCCTCTGCCACCTGTGAGATTGGAACGGCGGGTAACTGTGATTCCATCATGAGCCTCGTGAATAGGTTATGTAGATGTCAGTGACACCGCTTCAGCTCATAAATACTCTTCTTATTACTCGCTTGCTGGCTGCACCGCACGTCGATGGAATCTGATGCTCACAGCTAACTAGGTGCCATATGAAATGCATAGAATTCATGGTGCATGTGTTGTATTCTGAACATGTTATGGCTCCAGCAACAAAAGCTAATGCAGTCAGCGTATACAGTTTACAGTTCACCTATTCCACATTGCCCAGTTACAATGTTTTCTGTCAAACAACCCGTCTTTATTTTTCTTTTCGTGGCTTTTTCTAAACCCGCCTGTTTGACATGGCACACCAGACAGGCATGACCCTGATAGTACATTCACAACTGACATAGCATTCTTGTTATCCGTGCTGTGCTGTCAATGTCACCTCTGCTCTTAGTTATGGTACAGTACATCTCTCTCCTCTCTTAATTTGTCTATCTATGTTCTGGCCTTGACAGGACTGTCCCACAGGGCCTGCTGACTGTACAGTAAACCTCTCACGGGCCGTGTGTGTGTCTGTGCTTGCGTGTGTGTGTATCAGAGACAGTCCCAGCAGAGAGCAGTTATCCACCTGCTGCCGTTCTCTCTTCCCCCTGGCAGTGCGGGAGGGAGGTGATAGAAAGTTCAGTTTTAGGATTTCGTCTCAGCCTGGAATAGCCTCAGGGCCGGAGGCAGAGGTGCTTCCAAACAAAGAGAGAGTTATGAATGTGAATCCCTTTTTAAACGAACCATGACCGATTATGACCGATTTACCACCCTGCTAATCAACTGAGGAGAGAATTAAAGCTGCTCTGTATATCCATACCTGACCCACATGGATCGGGTGAGTGTGTGTGTTTTTCCAAAGGGGTGATTTTGCTCTAATTTTATATACTGTAAGAAGATTACGTGTTGATTACTTGGGCTCCCGAGTGGCCCAGATGTCTAAGGCACTGCATCTCAGTGCTAGAGGCAGCACTACAGACCCTGGTTCAATTCTAGGCTGTATCACAACCAGCTGTGATTGGGAGTCCCATAGGGCGGTGCACAATTGGCCCAGCGTCATCCGGGTTAGGGTTTGGCTGGTGTAGGCCGTCATTGTAAATAAGAATTTGTTCTTAACCTCTAACGAGCCTCTACCCCGGGTCCGGGATCACCCCCCACCCCCCCACACACTGATTAGCATAGCTAGCATAGCTTCACAAGTAGATAGTAGCATCTAAATATCATTAAATCACAAGTCCAAGACACCAGATGAAAGATACAGATCTTGTGAATAAAGCCACCATTTCAGATTTTTTAAATGTTTTACAGGGAAGACAAAATATGTAAATCTATTAGCTAAACACGTTAGCAAAATACACAATTTCTTTGTCCACCATTTTTTCTCTCCACCAGTAGCTATCACCAATTCGGCTAAACTAAGATATTGATAGCCAATAACCTATAAAAAACCTCATCAGATGACAGTCTGATAACATATTTATGGTATAGGATAGGTTTTGTTAGAAAAAAGTGCATATTTCAGGTAGAAATCACAGTTTACAATTGCACCGACCATCACAAGACGACTAGAATTACTATAGAGAGCAACGTGTATGACCAATTTACTCTTAATAAAACATTTCATAAGAATAGACAAAGCATAGCAATGGAAAGACCCAGATCTTGTGATTCCAGACAATATTTCAGATTTTCTAAGCGTTTTACAGCGAAAACACAATAAATCGATAAGTTAGCATACCACATGTGAAAACGTTACCAGAGCATCGATTCAAGCCAAAGAGAGCTATAACGTAATCATCGCCAAAATATATTAATTTTTTCACTAACCTTCTCAGAATTCTTCCGATGACACTCCTGTAACATCATTTTACAACATACATATACAGTTTGTTCGAAAATGTGCATATTTAGCCATACAAAACCGTGGTTACACAATGAAAATACTAGGAAATCAAGCCTCAAAATGTCGGACGTCATCTTTCAGAGTGATCTAGTTTAATTGAAAGCTAATCATATACTTGACTAAAAAATACAGGGTTGACAGGAATCGAAAGACAAATTAGTTCTTAATGCAATCGCTGATTTACATTTCTAAAATTATCCTTACTTTCTTATACAGCGTTCGCCAAGAGAAGCTATAACAAACAAAATGGCGTAATATGCGTTTAAAATATTTCGACAGAACAACGATTTATCATATTAAATATTCCTTACTATGAGGTGATTTTCCATCAGATTCTTGGGCAATGTATCCTTTCTTGGGTCTAATCTTCTTTTGGTCGATAGATGTCCTCTGTCCTTCGAAATATCCACTAACGATCGAACGGGACCCCGAAACGTGCCCAAAGTTTCAGAGTGCACGACAAAGAAATTCCTCAAAATCGCACTAAACGGATATAAATTGCTATAAAACGGTTCAAATTAACTACATTATGATGTTTTTAACAACTATAACGACTAAAAACATGACCGGATAAATATCACTGTGTAAACAACCATTTGGAAGGAGGCAGGTCTGATGTCCATTTTGCGCAAGACGCATGCAGGAAGAGAGCGGTACTTGCACGTTTTCGTGTTTTATAGTGGCTCTGATTGCGCAATCGACTCCATTCAAAACGTGATGACGTACTGACACCCAGAGGAAGACGTAGGCAGTGTCGGTTTCTCCATAGCATCTACTGGCACCTTAAAACCGATCCCAGATCAGGGGTAAAAATTTCTGAAATCTGACTCCCTGTCAGGAAAAGTGCTGTAGAAGTAGTTCTGTACCACTCAGAGACAAAATTCCAACGGCTATAGAAACTAGAAAGTGTTTTCTATCCAATAATAACAATAATATGCATATTGTACGATCAAGAATTGAGCACGAGGCAGTTTAATTTGGAGACCAAAAAATGCTAATGCGGAACAGCACCCCCTATAGTTGCAAGAAGTTAACTGATTTGTCTATTTAAATAAAGGTAAAAAAAAAAAAAAAGAATTCAGACTTTTAATCATTAGAAGAAAGCCACAGTCAATAAACTCGGATTCATCGGAAACAACTTTCACGTTTTCTTCTTTCTTGTTTTCTCCTCATGGAAAAAAACTATTGTCTGGCACTTAAAAGTAGCTGGTGGGGAGTCTATTGACCTTGCCCCAAGGGTATTCTTGTCTGGTGTGGCTGGACCTGGAGCCGCGAGGGGAGACGGTATAGTGATGCAATCTACCAGATGGTCTAACTGCACGTTTCCCCTCCAGGATGTCCTTGTCTTTGTTCAGTGAAGCACATAACCTTAACTTAGAAATGATCAATGTAAACGGTCAATGTTTGAAATTTATTGGAAAGGCAAAATCAGTGGATGAAACATATTTACTCTTACGTGTCATTTTTACCATTATGCCACCATGTCTCTGATCTGTACCATCACTATGAAACAGATTATACATTTGTATGTAGGCTACTGTACATAATGTCCCACACGGTCTCTGCCCAGCAAGTGTAACCCAGTCCTGCTGTCCAGCCCAGTCTCCCCTGTCAGCATGTTATTGTAAGCCAGTCATTTTTAACAGGGCAGGTTGTCATCACCATATGCAGCACTTTGCAGTAAAGCTAACAGTTGGACTCACACCTCGGTGTCTCCCCACTCAAATAGTCTGTAGATGAGAGGTAATGAAGTGGATATAAGGGGTTCCAGGGGGTGGGGGTATCAGGATTAACGGGTGGGTGTAGGTGGGTAGGGGGTGTCTGAATTGTGCCTCTCCTCATAGGAACATCTGCTTTGAGGCTGTGACAGATGCAGAAGCTGCGACGGAGAGGAGATCGGCTGAGGGGTTACCTTGTCAGCATTTTACCACTGGTGATGAATAAAGCTTTCCACTTTTTCATCTAGGAAATGTATTGTTTGATAAACCATTGAAAAGGCTAAATTGAAACACTCCTCCACCAATACCAGTTTTACCCAGCCCAGCATTCAGTCGCAACTGTTTTGCATATATTCAACTCAGTTGATGTTGGTCCTACACTGAAGAAAATATACAATTTCAAAGATTATACTGAGTTACAGTTCATATAAGGAAATCCGTCAATTGAAATAAACTCAGCTTCCCTGAGACGGTTTCTGACAATTTGTGAAGAAATTCTTTGGTTGTGCAAACTCACAGTTTCATCAGCTCGATGGCTGGTCTCAGATGAACCCAAAGGTGAAGAAACCAGATGTGGAGGTCCTGGGTTGGCGTGGTTACACGTGGTCTGCGGTTGTTAGGCCGGTTGGACGTACTACCAAATTCTCTAAAACGACGTTGGAGGCAGCTTATGGTAGAGAAATTTTAAATTAAATGATCTAACAACAGCTCTGATAGACATTCCTGCAGTCAGCAGGCTGATTGCCTGCTCCCTCAAAACTTGAGACATCTCTGGCATTGAGTTGTGTGACAAAACTGCACATTTTAGAGTGGCCTTTTATTGTCCACAGCACAAGGTACACCTGTGTAATGAACATGCTGTTTATTGAACTTCTTGATAGGCCACACCTGTCAGGTGGATGGATTATCTTGGCAAAGGAGAAATGCTCACTAACGGGGATGTAAACAAATGTGTGCACAAAATGTAAGACAAATAAGGTTTTTGTGCGTATGGAAAATGTCTGAGATCTCTTATTTCAGTTCATGAAACATTGGACCAACACTTTACGTGTTGAGTTTATATTTTTGTTCCGTGTAATTGGAAACCATATGTAATACATGCATTATTTTCAGTGTGATGTTTTAACCCCTCCCTCCTACATTAGGGGTTGTTGTTCCTGGTAATGAACAGTTTAAACACTAAACACTTCCTTTCCTGTCATCCAATGAGAGATGCATCCAATTAGCTGTTGTCCATTTGTTTATCACCAGGAAGACTCCGTGGGGTAATAGATTGTGGTTCGGTAATGATTGGCTGCTCTGCCTAGCAGATTTGTTTCGATTGGACGGCTTTAACGAAGGCTGTGGAAATGGGTTATATAATCAATGGACCGGCTTGCAGAGGAGCCCTCAACACTGCTCGTCTATTGTAAAGGTGTAATGGATTTGCATTGTGGTTGTGGTGATTGTTCTTCGTATGGTCTTGGTTTTGTATTGCGGTGAGCTTTGAAAATACATTTCCTGCGAACTGGTAAGACATCCACACCGCTTAGACGACCCTATTCCCATCACATAAGTACGATATTTTGCCCAGTTGCACTTTCAATACATTATTAACAAAAACCTCCATTATACCGCATCTATCTATAGCCCCATTCCCATCCTAGGTTCAGAGAATGTGTGTGTGTGTGTGTGTGTGTGTGTGTGTGTGTGTGTGTGTGTGTGTGTGTGTGTGTGTGTGTGTGTGTGTGTGTGTGTGTGTGTGTGTGTGTGTGTGTGTGTGTGTGTGTGTGTGTGTGTGTGTGTGTGTGTGTGTGTGTGTGTGTGCAAGTGTGTGTGTGTGTGTGTGTGCGCGTGTGCGTGTGCGCAAGTGCGTGCGTGTTTTCACTCATTTCAACAAATTATGTTTTTCATTCATTTGGGCACACCATGAAATTAGTCTGCACTGTGCTTGAGGCTATATCTAAATTTGAAATATTGAGGTAATCCTGAGATTTCAAGGGTTTTAGTAGCTAAGCTTATTCTAGCAAGGATAGTTAAATTAAAAGGAATTTGACATTTCAAAAATGAATTATTTCGTACAAGGTTATCAAGGATTATTTTTTAGCTGCTCAACGAAGTCCAGCGTAACATTTATTTCCATTCTTCCACAACCGCCCGCTTCTCTGTGTAGTATTGATTGTCATGGCTGACAGGTCAAACACAGAGAGAGTAGCACAGAACGGTGAACCTAGCGAAAATAAACAAAGGCTTTTTTCCTGACAAGCCTCCCTACATTGAGCCCAGTGAGACTTACTTGCTCTCTCTCTCCTCTCTCTCGCCCCTGTTCTCTCTCCCTCTCCTCTTTCTTTCTTTCTCTCTCTCTCTATCTCACTCTTTCTCTCGCTCTGTCTTTCTGCATGGCTGGCTGTGTATGGGGGGACAGGGTCAGTCCACAGGAGCGCTGCAGAAGGGAGTCCAGGTTCAAACAGGCGACGCTTGACTTTGGTGTCAGAGGAGCCAAAGACGTGTGTTGGACTTTTACACCCCCTTTGAAGACTCTCTAGACGCCTGGCTGAACCACAGTCAACCCGGGTGACTGAACAGGCCTCAGAGCGAGTCAGAGGTGACAAACAACATGTAGTGGATGGTACACAGTACATCCCCGTAGAGATGCCTAGAGGGAAAGCTCAGCATGCTCCAATGGCTTGCAGCAGAGGAATATATAGTAGGATCACATGTACTGTAAATCTCTATACACTCCAATGCTCTGGGTAGTGCTGCACCAGGAACAACTACATCACAAAATACATACTGTAAGTTAGCATTTTTTCGCCATATCGTTGAAAAAATATATATCATTACGTACACGTAGCTTCACAGACCTAAAATACTATAAATGTCTGGAATAGCATCGAACCTCTCCTCTCTCAAAACACCTCTGTATCCAGGAAGAAGAACAAATCTCAGCAATATGCTCCTGACCTGCACCCCACACGCACTTCAAAAACACGGCCTCCCTTGGTGTCTTGAGGGCGTACCGAGGAATGACTAACCCGCTGTTTGTTTGGACAGAGAAGGTTACGCACGTGTACGGCACACACCAAGTGCTTTAACCATTCCCAATTGCTCAAACAAAATGCCGTGTGATGTGATAGGAAAAGAGGTGCAGTGCACGCATCACTGCAGTTGATTGCATGTCACTGGTTACCCTTACTGTTGCCCCTTTGGCTTGTGGGCAACCCAGTAGTCATCGTCACATCAGAGGAACACACTGTTCAGACACAACTCTTCTGAACACGGTCTACATACAGTATAGGAAACTACCGAGAACAATATTGCTTATATTTTTTCCCCCACAATTTCTATGACGATAGAGTGTCCTTTATTGTCACCCTTGCGCTTATAGGGCAGATATTGTATGATTGTATGGTATGTTCCTTTACTGAGGCCATACTGTATGTGCCATATTAATGGATACATAAGTAGGTCCATGTTAAATACTCATTGTGCATAAGGAAATCATTTCTAGGGGCAATTGGTATAATATAGTTACCATTAAGATACAGTCGGTAAATGGTGTGACTATCTGAGGGGTGTCAAAGCTCTTTAGAGCATCATGTCCTAGTGTTAATTATTCATCAGCTATGCAGGGATCAGTCACTCAGGGAGGATGGGGGGGGGGCACATACTGTGCTGTGCATGGTGTTCACACCATATTTTGTCTTAACAGATGCCAGAAAAACAATATCCTAGTGACGCGACCGTTGACATAAATCCATTTTGTGGTTTTTGCATAGTCCTTCGCCAAGTCTAATTGTCTTATTGTCAATCATCAGCTCCAGATTCATTATTTTGGCTTGAAACTCCCTTGAATCCTAATCAACTTCTCATGCATCATTTGCCTTTCAAATGATCCTTTGACCTGTACTCAATCTGCCATGCACTAGCCACATGCATTCTTGAAAAAAACACAGTTTTGAGGTAGATAGCTGAGAGCTAATTCAAAGCCTCGAACAAGCTGTGTAGAGGCCATGGGCATGTAGGACAGCTCATCTGGTTCCCCCAGTGCATTGTGGGCCGTCATTAGATCGTTCACCAAGGATGGCCATCATGGTTGATATGCCATATGTTATGTTGGCTGTGCCCTGAACCTGGATGCCTTTGCTAGAGGCAAAACGACAGGACGGGATAGTGTTGGCTTGGCACGCTCTGCTCCTTGGGCCAGTCAACCAACCAGCCATGGTCCCAACCAACCAGCCATGGTCCCAACCAACCAGCCATGGTCCCAACCAACCAGCCATGGTCCCAACCAACCAGCCATGGTCCCAACCAACCAGCTGCTACAGTGGCCATTAGCCTTGGGTTTACCATAGTGCTGTGGCGAAGAATATTGTGGACGAGTGGACAACACAATACTACACTTTGATTAAGAACTGCTGACGGTTCCAAGGCTTACGGTAGAATGTGTACATATAATTTATGGTAGAATGTGTACATATCATTTACGGTAGAATGTGTACATTTCATTTACGGTAGAATGTGTACATATCATTTACGGTAGAATGTGTACATATCATTTACGGTAGAATGTGTACATATCATTTACGGTAGAATGTGTACATATAATTTACGGTAGAATGTGTACATATAATTTACGGTAGAATGTGTACATATAATTTACAGTAGAATGTGTACTTATAATTTACGGTAGAATGTGTACATATCATTTACGGTAGAATGTGTACATATCATTTACGGTAGAATGTGTACATATAATTTACGGTAGAATGTGTACATATCATTTACGGTAGAATGTGTACATATCATTTACGGTAGAATGTGTACATATCATTTACGGTAGAATGTGTACATATCATTTACGGTAGAATGTGTACTTATAATTTACAGAAGAATGTGTCCATATGTGTCCAAATAACTTAAAATATTTACCTCATTCTAGTTTCCTGGATCCTGTAGAGTCAAAACGCCAGAAGGCATAAAGCAATAGTGTTGTCAAACTGGTGGAGACAAGCCTGTTGTATCATGTTAACACCTTATACTGTACAGGTCAATGGGTGAGTGATAGAACTCCATGTTGATCTACCAATGTTGCAAATGCTTCGATCGATCTGTATCGCATGGTCATAAGTCCCCAGTCTCTGTGCACTGTAAAAAAAAAAAAAAAAAAAGCCAATTTAACCAATTGCTTAATAAGAGTTATTCTGTGAGTTGAGTGGACTTCACATTAAGAATTTGAGCTAATGTGTTAATGTTTGTACACTCAACAAAATCTGCTCTTAGCTGAATTTCAAAAAGCTTGTTGAGGGAAATAACATAAATATAGAACAAAACAAATTGAAGTGGTTAGTAGTCATTCTCAATACAGGTTATAAGTGCTTATATGTTCCAATTGTTGGAGATACTCACTCTGGCTGGATTCCAACAGGAATTACACATCACTTTGCAAGCCAGCATAATGTGACTTGTAGGCTTGATGTGGCCTGTAAACCAGGAGTTTCAGACCACTGTGTTTGACCACTGACCCTTAAAGAAAGGCCTTATTATACACTGTATGTAATCTATTGTCATAAAGAGTTTCATTTTGCACTGGGAGATATGCGAATAAGGTAGAATACATTCTCAAGTTGAATTATATAATGCATTCGGAAAGTATTCAGACCTTTTTCCACATTTTGATACGTTACAGCCTAATTCTAAAATATATACAATTATTAAATAAACTAAAATCCTCAATCTACAACACAATACCTAATAATGACAAAGCAAAAAGTTTTTTTTATGTACATAAGTATTCAGACCCTTTGCTATGAGACTCGAAATTGGAAACGCATACACCTGTCTATATAAGGTTCCAAAGTTGACAGTGCATGCCAGACCAAAAACCAAGCCATCAGGTCGAAGGAATTGTCCATAGAGACAGGATTGTGACGAGGCACAGATCTGGGGAAGGGTACCAAAACATTTCTGCAGCATTGAAGATCACCAAGAACACATCATTCTTAAATGGAAGAAGTTGGGAACCACTAAGACTCTTCCTAGAGCTGGCCGCGTGGACAAACTGAGAAATCTGGGGAGAAGAGCCTTGGGTAGGGAGGTGACCAAGAACCCGATGGTCACTCTGACAGAGCTCCAGAGTTCCTCTGTGAAGATGTGAGGACCATCCACAAGGACAACCATCTCTGCAGCACTCCACCAATCAGGCCTTTATGGTGGAGTGGCCAGACGGAAGCCACTCCTCAGTAAAAAGCATCCGACAGCCCGCTTGGAGTTTGCCAAAAAGGCCCCTAAAGGACTCTCAGACCATGAAAAATAAGATTCTCTGGTCTGGTGAAACCAAGATTGAACTATTTGACCTAAATGCCAAGCGTCACATTTGGAGGAAACTTACAGTGAAGCATGGTGGTGGCAGCATCATGCTGTGGATGTTTTTCAGCAGCAGGGACTGGGAGACTAGTCAGGATCGAGGGAAAGATGAACGGGAGCAAAGTACAGAGAGATCTTTGATGAAAACCTGCTCCAGAGCACTCAGGACCTCAGACTGGGGCGAAGGTTCACCTTCCAACAGGACAACGACCCTAAGCACACAGCCAAGATAACGCAGGAGTGGCTTCGTGATAAGTCGCTAAATGTCCTTGAGTGGCCCAGCCAGGGCCCGGACTTGAACCCGATCTAACATTTCTGGAGAGACCTGAAAATAGCTGTGCAGCAATGCTCCCCATCCAACCTGACAGAGCTTGAAAGGATCTGCAGAGAACAATGGGAGAAACTCCCTAAATACAAGCCTCACACCCAAGAAAAATCAAGGCTGTAATCGCTGCCAAAGGTGCTTCAACAAAGTACTGAGTAAAGGGTCGGAATACCTATTATAAATGTCATATTTCCTTTCTTTTTTTTATGTACAAACATTTTTTTTAAACAGCTTTTGTTTTGTCATTATGGTATTGTGTGTAGATTGATTTTGGAAAATAAACAATTGACACAATTTTTGGAATGAGGCTGTAACGTGACAAAATGTGGAAAAAGTCAAGGGGTCTGAATACTTTCCGAATGCGCTGTATGTTTACTCAACCTAAAATTCGAAGTTGCTATATGTCCAAATGTTGAGCAAAGTCACAATCCTATTGCAGCTGGTTGCCTTACAATTGTACGCTGAATCAACATATATTTTTTACAGTGTGTTTCACCGTGTGAAAAAACTGCATTGGCGGTCACAGGTGCAGCCATAGGTTCAAGTCAAGCATATGTAGAAAGGTGACAGTTTAGATCAATGAGTTCATGTTTTTCTCTCTTGCCTGGTCTGACAGGCCTCCTGGGGGAGCACACTTGGACAGGAATATACATCTCAAGGCTGCATCTCAAAGGTTAGCACTTAAAGTGTGGGTTGAGGTCTTTACAACACGTCTCCTAGTGCCAAAGTCAATGTCACAAGGTTACTCGGTTAACAAGCAGACGAGCTATATTTCGGGGGGGGTTTTTGATGGAAGGTAGAACAAAATAATATTCACCCATCAAAGTTGATACACAGGATTTCAGCTTTCTTTCATCGACTATCAATAACAACTTCTTACCACAGTGGCACTTCTCTTTTGATGTGGTGAAATGAATTCACGGCTGGAGCCTGTAGTACAAGAGTGGATGAAACAGATCTAGGCTTGTCTCTTCCACACAGTGATGGATGTCCCTTGGGAAGTTCTCTCTTCTCTTTCCTTCTCTTTCTTTCTTCTTAATCTCCTTGTATTCTACCTGTCAACTCTCATATCTATAATAGAATATAGGCTACATCACACCTCTGTCATGCTACCACAGCTATTTTTCTCTATTTCCTCTCTGATGTGTTCTACTTCTATCTTTTGAGGTGTTATTGTAAGATATTGGATTGGGCCGATAAGTAGGCCACAAATATTTTGAGATTTTTTTTTTTTTACAGTGTTAAAACTTTGAGCAGGCTAAAAGTTCAAATACTTTTCAAAGAAATTCATATTTACCTCCATTTCAAACTAGTTTGTTTTCCACCTCAAAGAGGACTGTGATGTATTGATGTTGAACAGTGTAGGCACACATCTGTTGTCACCTCTGAAGCCTTCGAATGAAAACTAACTTTGTCACCAACAAAGTCTGGGGGAAAGTCGAGCTAAGCAAACAAAGCTGTCTAAATCACAGATGAATTATGCATGGAGCACATAAGTGGGAATCCAAGCATGTAAAATAACTTGAAACATCTCCTTCTGTTCTGTATGTGGGTGGTTTTGGAATGTTGTTGTTGGATGTTCTTTGCTTTGTTATGGAGGAATGAGGGATGTCATCCTTTATCTTCTCCAGAGGCGTCTTCCTTAGATACAACAGTATGGCCTCATCTTGTACTGCTCTTTAAAACTGAGTTCTTATTTTGTTAGGTTTATCAAGATAGATAACACAGCAGCCTATTTAGGAGTGTCACGCCCTGACCTTAGAGAGCCTTTTTATTTCTCTATTTGGTTAGATCAGGGTGTGATTAGGGTGGGCATTCTAGTTTTTCGTTTTCTATGTTGGCCTGGTATGGTTCCCAATCAGAGGCAGCTGTCAATCGTTGTCTCTGATTGGGGATCATATTTAGGCAGCCTTTTCCCACCTGTTGTTTGTGGGATCTTGTTTTTGTGTAGTGCCTGTGAGCACTGCATTTTCTTCGCTTATTGTTTTGCCGTGAGTTTCACATAGTAAGGAAGGATGTGGAACTCAGATCACGCTGCGCTTTGGTCCAGTTATTATGACGAGCGTGACAAGGAGTCGAAGTTAGAGGATCACGTGCAACCAAGGGCGCAACTTTGGTTTTAGAAGTGGGAGGACATACTTTTTAAAAATGTATCTAGTCAGATGAACACTCCAAGCAGCCTACCTGACCACTTGCCTTGTTTTGTATCATATTCCAATGATAAAACTGGGAGGGAAGAAAATGAAATATCAGAATGTGTGGGGGGGGCATGATAGGCCTCTGGGATAGAGTTATTTTTCAGCGGGAGAATTACACACATTTTAATACCAAGACACACCAGAATGGCTTTCCAAAGATGTGTTGAGTGTTCCTGAGTGGTCCAGTATCAGTCCTGACACAAATGAAAATCAGAGACAAGGTATAACAATACAAGGCGAGACCCAGATGCAGACACGGGAGGCATATGGTTCAAGTCTCTAATATTTATTAGAAACAAGGGGCAGGCAAGAGACAGTTCGTGGACAGGCAAAAGATCATAAACCTAGTCAGAGTCCAGGAGGTACAGAGTGGCAGGCAATCTTGAGGTCAGGGCAGGCTGAATGGTCAGGCAGGCGGGCTAAGTGTCGGGGCCGGCAAAGGTCAGAACCGGGAGGTCTAGAAAAACAGAGATATGGAAAAAGCAGGAGCAAGGAAAAACCTGCTGGTTGACTTGCCAAAACTAGACGAACCGGCAACAGAGAGAGAACACAGGTATAAATACACAGGGGATAATGGGGAAGATGGGTGACATCTGGAGGGGGGTGGAGACAAGAACAAAGTCAGGTGAAACAGATTAGGGTGTGACGCAAGGTTTGAAAATTGCTGTCCATCAATGACTACCAACCACATGTACTGAGCTTATATGTTTCCCTAAATGTTGTGCAAAGTTGGTAGAATCTTTTCAAATTAATTTACAGCTGTAATGGCTACCAAAAGTGCTTTCACCAATTATTAACTCTGGGGTGTGAACACACTCACGATCAAGACGTCTTAGTATATATATATATACACTGCTCAAAAAAATAAAGGGAACACTTAAACAACACAATGTAACTCCAAGTCAATTGCACTTCTGTGAAATCAAACTGTCCACTTAGGAAGCAACACTGATTGACAATACATTTCACATGCTGTTGTGCAAATGGAATAGACAAAAGGTGGAAATTATAGGCAATTAGCAAGACACTCCCAATAAAGGAATGGTTCTGTAGGTGGTGACCACAGACCACTTCTCAGTTCCTATGCTTCCTGGCTGATGTTTTGGTCACTTTTGAAAGCTGGCGGTGCTTTCACTCTAGTGGTAGCATGAGACGGAGTCTACAACCCACACAAGTGGCTCAGGTAGTGCAGTTCATCCAGGATGGCACATCAATGCGAGCTGTGGCAAAAAGGTTTGCTGTGTCTGTCAGCATAGTGTCCAGAGCATGGAGGCGCTACCAGGAGACAGGCCAGTACATCAGGAGACGTGGAGGAGGCTGTAGGAGGGCAACAACCCAGCAGCAGGACCGCTACCTCCGCTACCTTCCTGAATGGATTTATTTCAGGTTTTCCAAATCAGTCTGTTATACTCACAGACACTATTTTAACAGTTTTGGAAACGTTAGAGTGTTTTCTATCCAAATCTACCAGTTATATGCATATCATATCTTCTGGGCCCGAGAAGCAGGCAGTTTAAATTGGGCATGCATTTCATCCAAAACTCCGAATGCTGCCCCCTACCCTGGTGAAGTTAAGGCAGCAAAATGTGAAGACTGTGCAAGGGGTGTGTAGACTTTTCCTAGAAACTGTAATAAACTTACTTGTGCAAAATAGCAACGGGCGACTCGAGCACAAAAGGCCAAACACATTTGTGTTTATGAGAATAAATCAGTCAATAAGAGTAACTACGTGACACGTTACTGAGAGCGTGTTCCTCTGCCTAGATGTTGCTGACGCATACCAGATCATACAACGCCTGGATAGGTATTTTATGTACAGTGGGGAGAACAAGTATTTGATACACTGCCGATTTTGCAGGTTTTCCTACTTACAAAGCATGTAGAGGTCTGTAATTTTTTATCATAGGTACACTTCAACTGTGAGAGGCGGAATCTAAAACAAAAATCCAGAAAATCACATTGTATGATTTTTAAGTAATTAATTAGCATTTTATTGCATGACATAAGTATTTGATACATCAGAAAAGCAGAACTTAATATTTGGTACAGAAACCTTTGTTTGCAATTACAGAGATCATACGTTTCCTGTAGTTCTTGACCAGGTTTGTACACACTGCAGCAGGGATTTTGGCCCACTCCTCCTCCATACAGACCTTCTCCAGATCCTTCAGGTTTCGGGGCTGTCGCTGGGCAATACGGACTTTCAGCTCCCTCCAAAGATTTTCTATTGGGTTCAGGTCTGGAGACTGGCTAGGCCACTCCAGGACCTTGAGATGCTTCTTACGGAGCCACTCCTGAGTTGCCCTGGCAGTGTGTTTCGGGTCGTTGTCATGCTGGAAGACCCAGCCATGACCCATCTTCAATGCTCTTACTTAGGGAAGGAGGTTGTTGGCCAAGATCTCGCGATACATGGCCCCATCCATCCTCCCCTCAATACGGTGCAGTCGTCCTGTCCCCTTTGCAGAAAAGCATCCCCAAAGAATGATGTTTCCACCTCCATGCTTCACGGTTGGGATGGTGTTCTTGGGGTTGTACTCATCCTTCTTCTTCCTCCAAACACGGCGAGTGGAGTTTAGACCAAAAAACTATATTTTTGTCTCATCAGACCACATGACCTTCTCCCATTCCTCCTCTGGATAATCCAGATGGTCATTGGCAAACTTCAGACGGTCCTGGACATGCGCTGGCTTGAGCAGAGGGACCTTGCGTGCACTGCAGGATTTTAATCCATGACGGCGTAGTGTGTTACTATTGGTTTTCTTTGAGACTGTGGTCCCAGCTCTCTTCAGGTCATTGACCAGGTCCTGCCGTGTAGTTCTGGGCTGATCCCTCACCTTCCTCATGATCATTGATGCCCCACGAGGTGAGATCTTGCATGGAGCCCCAGACCGAGGGTGATTGACCGTCATCTTGAACTTCTTCCATTTTCTAATAATTGCGCCAACAGTTGTTGCCTTCTCACCAAGCTGTTTGCCTATTGTCCTGTAGCCCATCCCAACCTTGTGCAGGTCTACAATTTGACCCCTGATGTTCTTACACAGCTCTCTGGTCTTGGCCATTGTGGAGAGGTTGGAGTCTGTTTGATTGAGTGTGTGGACAGGTGTCTTTTATACAGGTAACGAGTTCAAACAGGTGCAGTTAATACAGGTAATGAGTGGAGAACAGGAGGGCTTCTTAAAGAAAAACGAACAGGTCTGTGAGAGCCGGAATTCTTACTGGTTGGTAGGTGATCAAATACTTATGTCATGCAATAAAATGCAAATTAATTACTTAAAAATCATACAATGTGATTTTCTGGATTTTTGTTTTAGATTCCGTCTCTCACAGTTGAAGTGTACCTATGATAAAAATGACAGACCTCTACATGCTTTGTAAGTAGGAAAACCTGCAAAATCGGCAGTGTATCAAATACTTGTTCTCCCCACTGTATCAGTAATCCACGTTATGTTATAGTCTCTGACTTGGCACGCAACCATTGGTTGATGCATGCGACGTATGAGCAGGGGAACGCAACGTATGAGCAGGAGAACGCTACCTAAGGCTGCGTTTACACAGGTAGCCCAATTCTGATCTTTGTTTCACTAATTGGTCTTTTGACCAATCAGATCGGCTCTGAAATAGATCTGATGTGAAAAGTTCTGATGTGATTGTTCAAAAGACCAACTCGTGGAAAAAATATCAGAATTGGGCTGACTGGGTAAACCCAGCCTAACAGCTCTCCTGCCCTAACCTGGGATAAACCATTAGGCTAACACCTTTAAACAGGTAAATTACTAATAAACATGAATAATACACTTCTCTGGCAATAGTCTACTTGTCCGACATATGTAGGATTCTAATTTGAGCCAATTTGCTACAGCAGGAAAATAATCCTGCAGTAAATGTGAATTATTATGTGGATTATAATTAATGGATATTTTGAAAGGGTTGATACATTTTTCGCAAAGGAGTCTGACATTTCAAAGTGGAAGTACAAACATCAGAAGCCTTTTTAAATCTCAAATACACTACAAGTTGTACATTTCCAGCATTGCAGGAAAATACTCCTGCAACAGGGTGATCAAATGAAGATCCTACATTTGTAATGCTCAATTACATTCTAATTGACAACACTTAACACCTTACACAATATAAAGACACAACTAGATGAACCATTAGCATTTACAATCGACTTTGTAAACACACCCCGACATGGGAGAAACCAAATAATAAGAGGCTCGTGACCTGTGCCTAGACGAGGACCAGGGAGCCGAGCGCCAGTTCACACAGTGGTGGTGAGTACAGAGCAGGCTGGCATTTAGCAGACAACGAGACAAACATTTGAAGCTATGAACTAAAGTATATGTAAGTTCTAAAGTTGTAGGCTGCAAGTTTTTGATGGGACTATCACAATAGCATAGCTAGGCTAGCAACCAATATCTGTTGCAAACAATTAGTAGATTGGTGTGGGCAGAAACGGAGGGAAAATGTCCGTATTGGACGACAACTTTTTCTTGGAGTATGTCCCTAGCATAAGGCCCCAATTCTGCGTGCTTAAATGGAAAGTTATTCCCTTTTATATGCACGTCTCTCTCTTTGCGTATTCTGACTTTACACTTAAGCATGAGAATAGCATGCTATTCACTTGCTATTGGTTCTGGGGTGGAGATCTAAAGAAATGAAGATGTGTCTACAGAGATAAGCCATATTCGGACCTTGACCTAATTCTCTCATAATTCCAGCACCTTTACACGCAAGGAAACCATCAATGTTTATTATCTATGCACAGTAACTTTACCCCTATCTACTGTACATGTACAGTACCAGTCAAAAGTGTGAACACACCTGCTCATTCAAGGGTTTTGCTGAGCACTTGTTTTTCCTTCACTCTGCGGTCCAACTCATCCCAAACCATCTCAATTGGGTTGAGGTCGTGTGATCGTGGAGGCCAGGTCATCTGATGTAACAACATCACTCTCCTTCTAGGTCAAATAGCCTTTACACAGCCTGGAGGTGTGTTTTGGGTCATTGTCCTGTTAAAAACAAATGATAGTCCCACTAAGCGCAAACCAGATGGGATGGCGTATCGCTGCAGAATGCTGTGGTAGCCATGCTGGTTAAGTGTGCCTTGTATTCTAAATAAATCACAGACAGTGTCACCAGCAAAGCACCCCCACACCATCAAACCTCTTCCTCCATGCTTCACGGTGGGAAACACACATGTGGAGATCATCCGTTCACCTACTCTGCGTTTTACAAAGACACGGCGGTTGGAAACAAAAATCAAAAATTTGGACTCATTAGACCAAAGGACAGATTTCCACCGGTCTAATGTCCATTGCTCATGTTTCTTGGCCCAAGCAAGTCTCTTCTTCTTATTGGTGTCCTTTTGTAGTGGTTTCTTTGCAGCAATTCGACCATGAAAGCCTGATTCACGCAGTCTCCTCTGAACAGTTGATGTTGAGATGTGTCTGTTACTTGAAGTCTGTGAAGCATTTATTAGGGCTGTAATTTCCGAAGCTGGTAACTCCAATGAATTTATCCTCTGCAGCAGAGGTAACTCTAGGTCTTCCTTTCCTGTGGCGGTCCTCATGAAAGCTAGTTTCATCATAGTACTTGATGGTTTTTACGACTGCACTTGAAGAAACGTTCAAAGTTATTGCCATAATATGGACTTGGTCTTTTACCAAATAGGGCAATCTTCTGTATACCACCCCTACCTTGTCACAACACAACTGATTGGCTTAAACGCATTAAGAAGGAAAGAAATTCCACAAATTAACTTTTAAGAAGGCACACCTGTTAATTGAAATGCATTCCAGGTGACTACCTCATGAAGCTGATTGAGAGAATGCCAAGAGTGTGCAAAGCTGTCATCAAGGCAAAGGGTGGCTACTTTGAAAAATGTCAAATATAAAATATATTTTGATTTGTTTAACACTTTTTTGGTTACAACATGATTCCATATGTGTTATTTCATAGTTTTGATGTTTTCACTATTATTCTACAATGTAGAAAATTGTAAAAATAAAGAAAAACCCGTGAATGAGTAGGTGTGTCCACACTTTTGACTGATAATGTACATATTACCTCAATTTCCCCGACTAACCTGTACCCCCCACTTTGACTCGGTACTGGTAACCCCTGTATACGTATATAGCCTTGTTATTGATATTTTGCTGTGTTACTTGCTTTTTTACTTTAGTTAATTCAGTAAATATTTTCTTAACTCTAATCTTTCTTAAAACTGCATTGTTGGCTAAGGGCTTGTAAGTAAACATTTCACTGTTGTATTAGGCGCATGTGACATATTTTATTTTATTTGAATAATGTCGAGCGAACCTGCCGGTTCCAAGTGGAAAAAGTATCTACTTCATTTTTTACGATAGAAATAACAGCATTCTCCATGCAATGCAATTTCTAAATTACTAAGAGCTATTGGCTAAGAGCTAGGTAAATGAGTCATAATTTTTTGTAGATGGGGGGTGGTAAATACACATAGCAATTGTTTTGGAAGATTTTCCCTTATGATCCCTGGAGACAAATGTGAAACCAGCCATACGGAAGCAAACTGAAAATCATATCAACATTCCACAGTAAAATAGGCTATAAATAGCTGTGCCATTATTCCACATTTGTATTGTATGCCCTCATAATTTGCATGGAATTTGGACACCCAAGCTATAGGCTTCTGTAGGGCGGAATCTGCCGAGTAGATGTATGCACTTTAGAATGTTTTAATTATAGCCTATGCCTTGGCTTTTTTATATTAGATGTTGAATCATGTTAATTATTATCCCCTATCGGGAGCCACCGTCAATAATACCCACATACATTTATAACTGTTACATAAGTGTTAGCTTTCTTCAATTTGTAACTTACATTTTGCCTCATTCCATTCTGTTTACCTTTCTTTCCTCTGTCACGTAGGTAACACTTTACATCTACATCCTAACACGTTATGACACGGTCATAACCGTGTCATAATACCTCATAACAGCTGACATAACTTGTCATAGCATGTTATAATATGGTCATAACACTCTGGACACATATATTTAGACCTGTTGTGATAAATTTTGTGTTATTTTATGGCTGGTTATGACAACTACACAAGTGTGTCAAACCCCACAAAACCTACCACACAAGTCAAAACATTCCATTACACCATAGCCTGTGTGTCAAGAGAATGTTTATGTTATATAACATTTTCTGAAATTGACCATATTAAATTATCATTGTAATTGCGCACACGTTGATGTCAGACATGTACCTACCCCAGTGCTCTGTTGCTGATGACTGGGATGAATGCAGGAGAAGAGTTCAGGAGCAGGACAATACACCCTCTTTTTGACTGATGAGGACATGTATGTGATAGGCCTATCTGGCTTATATGATTATGATGGTCATAATGCTTCTTGATAGTGTCACAAAGTGCATTTTCTTAATCCAAGTAAAGTGACACAGGATGATCATAATGCATTTTCTACAAGTTATTTAATTAAAAAACATAACAACAACAAGGATTTAAGAAACAAACTTTCAAACGAAAAGAAACTTCTTGGCAGGGAAAAAAAATTATTTAAATACATGTTGGTTTTGACACTCTTAGGTGTCATAACGAGCCAGAAAATAATGCAATATGTCACAACATGTGTAAATACATGGGTCATAATAGTGTTATGGCATGGTTATGACATGGTGTCAAGTAAAGTGTTACCGTCACGTCCGTGTAAATTGTTCCTGAGGGTCGCTAACATTAGTGGATCATATTAGACTAACGTTGTTCAATCATTTGGGACATGTAGCCTAGTTGAATCATTATGGAACTCAGACCACATGTAGTAGGTTAAACCTAGGGCCTGGCGCATGGTTCACAATGACTGGACCATTGTCATACAGTTCCATGATAAGTGAGAATTAGGGTAGATTCATAGGACTATTTTTCAACCCCTATTGTACACTTTTTTTCCACCTTCCAAAATGTCATGGATTGAACTTGAACATGACAACTTTCAGGATGAATCAAACCATTATATGTTTTAATCATCAATATATTTTGTGCTTTCTCCAAGCCTGTTTATTTATGATTCATACATACTTTCCTAACCTAAACATTTGCCTAAATAATCTACAAGATCAGAATATTTTTAAATCTCCCAGTTGGTGCTGAAACAGAGACCAAGATGCATAGATGGCATTCTTTCATTGATCCCTATTTTCTGAACCTGTTCTCTCAATGTATTCTAGTCTGTCAACAAAATTCAATTAAAGGTACACCGTATTTAAAGGGATGGCTTAAGATAAATGTACTGAAAACCCTACTGGATGAAACCTCCACAATGAAATCTGTTGGCCAGCAAGAGGGAGGGTTTTCAGCTGTTTAATTAGATTTATTCAGCTCGCGCAAGGGAACAATGCCTGCAAAGTACATTATGCACCTTCATAAGGTAAGTCTGAATACCTAGTACTGAGAAGTGGGTAGGAAAGGAAGAAAAGCGTGATTTCATAAATCGGAATATAATTAACTAGAGACAGCATCCAAGATAAAATTAATTTAATCCTACCTGATGCCTTTCATTAAGGTTTTCCATTACGTTAATCGAAAACCTTCATAGAAGGTATTTGGTAGAAGTAAATTAATCCACGACTACGAATAGGATTTTACACATACACTATATATACAAAAGTATGTGGACACCCCTTCAAATTAGTGCATTCGGATACTTCACACAGCCATGCAATCTCCATAGACAAACATTGGCAGTAGAATGGCCTTACTGAAGAGCTCAGTGACTTTCAACGGTGGCACCGTCACCGGATGAAACTCTTAGGTTGTCTAGTTTCTTCCCTGCTAGAGCTGTCTCAGTCAACTGTAAGTGTTGTTACTGTGAAGTGGAAAGTATAGGAGCAACAATGGCTCAGCCGCGAAGTGGTAGGCCACACCAGCTCAAAGCACGTGGAACTGCTGAGTGCCGAAGCACGGAAAAATCGGCTGTCCTCGGTTGCAAAAATGACTACCAAGTTCCAAACTGCCCCTGGAAGCAACGTCAGCACAAGAACTGTTTGTCGGGTTCGGGTTAGACCCCTTTCATTTTTATTTTATTTATTTATTTAACCTTTATTTAACTAGGCAAGTCACTTAAGAAGAAATTCTTATTTACAATGACGGCCTACCCCAGCCAAACCCTAACCCGGACGACACTGGGCCAATTGTGCGCCGCCCTATGGGACTCTCAAATACGGCCAGTTGTGATACAGCCTGGAAATGAACCATTGTCTGTAGTGACGCCTGTAGCACTGAGATACAGTGCCTTAGACCGCTGCGCCACTTGGGAGCGCCAAAAGACTACCCTTAGTTCCATTGAAGGGAAATCTTTACGCTACAGCACACAATGACATTCTAGACGATTCTGTGCTTCCAACTTTGTGGTGACCATTTGGGAAAGGTCCTTTCCTGTTTCAGCATGACAATGCCCCTGTGCACAAAGCGAGGTCCATACAAAGTGGTTTGCCGAGATCGGTGTGGAAGAACTTGACAGGCCTGCACAGAGCCCTGACCTCAACCCCATCGAACACCTTTGGGATGAATTGGAACACCGACTGAAAGCCAGGCCTAATCGCCCAACATCAGTGCCCGACCACACTAATGCTCTTGTGGCTGAATGGAAGCAAGTCCCCATAGCAACATTCCAACATCTAGTGGAAAGCCTTCCCAGAAGAGGGGATCCATGTTAATGCCAATGGTTTTGGAATGAGATGTTTGACAAGCAGGTGTCCACATACTTTTTGTCATGTAGTGTATCTAAAATGACCGTGTTTACATGCAATTGATAATATGATCTTGAAAGACATTCAAAAACAGTGTAGAACATGATCCAGGAAGTGTTTGGTAAGACTTTCATATCATATAGAGCAGATGAGTATTTTCTCTGCCTCGGCCAAGTGGTTCTTGCGTGCATGAGCACCGCTGACCACTCCACCTGGATAGAATTTGTTTAAGACTACCAAGAAACACTTCGTGTGACAGTGATGTAGCCCACTGCAATAAAAGGTTAATCCTCAGTACATTTCAAACCTTTTGGAGTGTTCTGGTTCTGACAAATGCGTTTATCTCTGTAGAACAAATTAACACTTCTGCAGGACACAATGACTGGGCACAGCCAGAGAAGTTAAATGAATTCAGAGCATGAGAAAGAGCTTCTAATGGAAAAGACAATGGGATGGAAACCAGTTTCAGTTTTTAATTTAAATGCTAAAATACTCCCTCTGTATTTATGTAAATCTGTATTTTTTTTAAAGACTTTTTCTACCTAGCTCTTAGTTTTCAAAATTATTCAACTGTATGCAACCCAGCAGTAGCTCTACATTCCTGTTGTTTTCTCAATAATTTGAGGCCTTTGTGATCTCAAAGTCAAACCTGTTGTCGATACGAATGATCTCTGGCATACCAGCAACATTTCCTGACATCAGAAATATTTGTATTTATATATACTGAAGACCATAATTCAATATTTTTTTATTCAACCTTTAATTAACTAGGCAAGTCAATTAAGAACAAATTCGTACCTACAATGACGGCCTACCCCGGCAAACCCAGACAACGCTAGGCCAATTGTGCACCGCCCTGTGGGACTTGGAATCAAACCAGGGACTGTAGTGATGCCTCTTGCACTGAGTTGCAGTGCCTCTGCACCACAGGAGCATATACAGTTCAAGTCGGAAGTTTACATACAATTAGGTTGGAGTCATTAAAATTCGTTTTTCAACCACTCCACAAATTTCTTGTTATCAAACTATAGTTTTGGCAAGTCGGGTTAGGACATCTACTTTGTGCATGACACAAGTATTTTTTCCAACAATTGTGTACTGACAGAATATTTAACTTATAATTCACTGTATCACAATTCCAGTGGGTCAGATGTTTACATACACTAAGTTGACTGTGCCTTTAAACAGCTTAGAGAGTTCCTGAAAATTATGTAACGGCTTTAGAAGCTTCTGAAAGACTAATTGACATCATCTGAGTCAATTGAGGTGTAACTGTGGATGTATTTCAAGGCCTACCTTCAAACTCCCTGCCTCTTTGCTTGACATCATGGGAAAATCAAAAGAAATCAGCCAAGACCTCAGAAAATAATTGTAGACCTTCACAAGTCTGGTTCATCCTTGGGAGCAATTTCCGAACAACTGAAGGTACCACGTTCATTTATACAAACAATAGTACGCAAGTATAAACACCATGGGACCATGCAGTCGTCATAGCGCTCAGGAAGAACTTTCTGTCTCCTAGAGTTGAACGCACTTTGGTGCGAAAAGTGCAAATCAATCCCAGAAAACAGCAAAAGACCTTGTGAAGATGCTATATGTATCTATATCCACAGTAAAATGAGTCCTATATCGACATAACCTGAAAGGCCGCTCAGCAAGGAAGAAGCCACTGCTCCAAAACCGCCAGAAAAAAGCGAGACTACGGTTAACAACTGCACATGGGGGAAAATATCGTACTTTTTTGGAGAAATGTCCTCTGGTCTGATGAAACAAAAATAGAACTGTTTGGCCATAATGACCATCATTATGTTTGGAGAAAAAAGGGGGAGGCTTGCAAGCCGAAAAACACCATCCCAACAGTGAAGGACGGGGGTGGCAGCATCATGTTGTGGGAGTGCGTTGCTGCAGGAGGGACTGGTGCACCTCACAAAATAGATGGCATCATGAGGAGGAAAATTTGGTGTATATATTGAAGCAACATCTCAAGACACCAGTCAGGAAGTTAAAGCTTGGTCGTAAATGGGTCTTCCAAATGGACAATGACCCCAAGCATACTTTCAATGTTGTGGCAAAATGTCTTAAGGGACAACAAAGTCAAGGTATTAGAGTGTCCATCACATAGCCCTGACCTCAATCCTATAGAAATTGTTGGCAGAACTGACAAAGCGTGTGTGAGCAAGGAGGCCTACAAACCTGACTCAGTTACACCAGCTCTGTCAGGAGGAATGGGCCAAAATTCACCCAACTTATTGTGGGACGCTTGTGGAAGGGTACCCAAAACGTTTGACCCAAGCGAAACAACTTAATGGCAATGCTACCAAATAGTTGAGTGTATGTAAACTTCTGACCCACTGGGAATGTGATGAAAGAAATAAAAGCTGAAATAAATCATTCTCTATTATTCTGACATTTCACATTCTTAAAATAAAGTGGTGATCCTAACTGACCTAAAACAGGGATTTTTTTACTAGGCTTAAATGTCAGGGATTGTTAAAAACTGAGTTTGAATGTATTTGGCTAAGGTGTATGTAAACTTCCGACTTCAACGGTATATATGTAGGCCTACATTCAACTGGAGTTTCTAGAGTTGATTTTCACCAAGTAATGCTTTTTCTGGTCTAGTGGCTCATTCTGATGTCAAGTGAGTGTGATCCAAATACCCTGTGCTACTCATTAGTAAGAGCCTACCTTCTATCTGGTGCTGCTTTGGCCCTAACCCTGAGACACATGCTTTTGAAACAAAACCACCCTGTACTAACCACACCACTAGGGAGGAAGAGGTGTTCAGTGTTTACAGAAGTCAGGAAGCTGTGTGCTCAGGAAAATAATGAGAAAGTTGCACAATGGCTCAGTCGAAAATTGATTCTGAAATCAATAACTCACAGCCACCGTGTGTACGGTAGGCCTATGATATAGCTCTCACAACACAGGTAAGCTCATCATACCACAGCACTGAAATAGTCGATCCCCTGTACAGTGTATTATTGGAAGTAGCGACTGTGTGTGACCAAACACATTTTGTACGTAGCCTTGACATTTTGCTTTAATGAGATGGGTTGCTGTTTGTTTTTTTGACCTTCCTTGTCGTCGACTTTGACCTTGATATTCCTTATTTTCTAGCCCTCCTATGGAGAACGGTATGGGATCTTCTTCATTAGATGGCGCCTTCAAAGCCTGAACCAGGCTACTGATTCCCTGTGAATGTTGTTGGTCATGGGACACCCTGCAAAGCAAACCTATCACGTACACAGACAGAATGTTTGAATGGCTGAATCCCCCACTGTGTTCATCTATGAATAATGCATCAACGATGAGGCTTCATTTGGCTCTCCACCACACCATCTTGATCAACAGTTGATCACGGTGGCTGACTCTGGGTTAGCCATGTTACTGCATATGCTTATTTGTGAATAATATATGATTATTTCAATGGTGGTGTATGGTAACTACTGTACCTACGCCAGTGATACTGTATCCATTTTCCCCTAGGTGGGCAATCCTTATAGGAGGGCCTGTGCAACAGGATAAATTGATTATGGAGATAGAGGGATGATAGCTCCTCTCAGTCAATGTTATCCCCCAATGCCCCCCTATATGTCATCTCTGGAAAGAGTCAGACCCCCTCTGGTTTTGTCATGAACACCAACAATTTTACTTTGCGTCAGATTACTATTCCTGTTAATGTCAAACCACTCTTTTTCTTTCTCTAGGTAAGTGCAAACATCACTCCCCACTCTCCCCGTGTTAACCTGCTGTTGTGTGCCATTCTGACCACTGTGAGTGCCCGCTGCTGCTTTGGAGGTACAGTATTTTGTCAAGATCCAGATCTGTGATTCGACGAACGTCTTCCGATCATGCGGAATGGGCACCGTGTTGAGGCAGCCTGTAATTTCCACTAGTAAGGGACAACATGATACGCTGTAGAATGGCCACAGTCACCGAGGAAATAACAGCCTTTTCAATTGTTATTACTGTTGACGGAGGCAGATCTACGGTTTTGAAAACCGCCCAGATAATGGGGTGTTATTTTTTTCTCCTCCAAAATTATAGTGTTTTTTTTACAAACTGTTGGAAGGCCAAGACAGTATTGGTAGAGCTATTTTGACCTAAAATTGGACAGATATGTAATTTCTTACAGTAGGTTTGAAATCATTTGTAGAAAGAGACTGTCAACAGCAACATATTTATACATTATTCATAAACCACATAATTCATTCCCTCAATGTGTTTTCTGTTTCCTACCCTTCTTCCTTCAGTTTGAAGGTGTTGCCATTTAAGCAATAACCTTATCTGCCCTTTCAGATGTGCAGCTAAGATCACAATTAAACCAGATATCTGCCAACAGTATCATTTACATGTAAATTCGTTTTCACCAAGTTCAGTATCAAGATTACCCCTCAACAGTGAATGCTGATGTATTTTGTCTGTTGATATAAGCCAGTGGTGCTAGGCTGATAATACATCCTGGCTCTCCCCTGTGCTGTAAGGATGCATTTCAATGGGGTTTGGGAGTTTGTCATTCAACGTGGCTTTGGTGTGTCATTATTGTGTCACTGTTCTATATTGGCATTGTTCTTAGCGAATCCACTTCTATGTGGCCTTGTACTTCACCTTAGTGTAACCTATACTATGTATTTTTTTTTGTGGAAGAGTGCTTTTGCGGAAGTCCAAATTTATATCATTCTAAGGGGAAGCAATTGTAAAGCTCCTCATCTGTCCTCATCTTGGACCGCACGGCTGAGGACGTGTGTTTGACAAGCGACGGTCCATCATTCGATTGAGTTTCCATTGACATTCAGAGAACCGGACACCAATGCCATTCGGTAAATGTTAGTACATTTGTCAAAATGTGAACTTGGACGAAATGAAATCAGCGGGGGATGTATAATGCACACAAATGCGAAAGGAAATTGAGCCGGGGGACAAAATGCAGGGCGTGTCTATATTTTGGATTCTATGGTGTGTGGATGTGGGTGAAGGCTATATCACGGGGTACTGAAGGAGAGACTTAAGAGAAGGTGATTGAAAGCCTAATAGGATCACATAACACACCTAGAAGAACCTGGACACACACGCGCACGCACACACACACGATCCTTCATCCATCATCTGTGAGCTGTCAGGATGGAGTGAAAGTGGGAGGAGGTTGAAGGACGGAAGTTTCCATGGAGCAGAGGAGAGGATGTGTGTATACACATATGTACCTTGTGGGTGCTGCTAATCCAAAATGAGACATTTTGGCCCTACAGGGAAATAGAGACATCATCTGTTCTTGGTCCCTGTAAGCATCCCAGTAAAATACGTGGCTGTGATCATAGCCTCTTAATACTCAGTCATGTACACATTATATGGTGTTTCGAAGTAAGTGTGTTGCATGTTAAAGGAGGTCACACGAGGTTAGATGGCCAAATCAAACCAGATCAAACTGAAAGTTCATTTGACATTGGTGCACAACAGGCCCACCGTAAACTGTTTGGCCAAGGAAAGACTAGATGTAAAATGTTCATTTTTGTGCTGTTTGAATTATAAAGGGACTGTCAGATAATATATAGCGTGTTAACAGTAGGGGCAGAGTTTATTCTAGATCTGTAGGACATGCCCACTCTCTCCTCTAATCTGGCCCTCATGAGGCAGGGGATTTGCTCCTGTGTGATTGTGCATATTTTACACACCTCCAAATGAAGTTGTATTACTCGTATGAAGCCACACAGATCAGCTGTAAATAACGCTTCCTCTTCAGGGAAGGGCCTTTGTGGACAGGCGACAGAGCTGATAGTGGCAGCTTGATAATAATGGCCCTCTTTGTTCACCTTGATTTTCTCACAAGCGGATTCTCCTTCTCTCGACTAGCTGTCCATGTGACAGATTGAGATAGCACTGGAAAAAAGACACGAGAAGGGCTATTATTAACATTTCAATGTGTGACTATTCATTATACAGTTAACCTGTTCTTTCACTGCCAACATATGTACTTGGTTGCATTTAGCCTGAGATCTCTGTACAATAAATGTCGTTTTGGAGACTTCAAAATAGTGTTCCGGAGGAGAGGCTATTGAAGTCGTTGACTGCGAAATGTCCGTCCCCACAATAGTGCTGCAGTATCATTGGTATTAAAGGTGAAGATTGGAGAGTCTAGGTCTTCCTACCCCTCTCTAGTACAGCCCAGCCCAGTGACTGCTGTACTTCTAGGGCTCTATGGATCTAGTGCATCTGACCAGACTTTCTGTGAAGCAGAGATGACACACTCTCTTGCGCACATTCTACGGCCAACGGTTGACTCACCAGTCTTGCTGTACTCAGTCATGATGCCTATCCATTCTGCTTTCGAGTGCCTCATTTTCTACTGGATCCATGCAATCATCAGTTAGTGATAGCTGTTTATATCACTGCAAATCTAGCCATAAAAGACTAATCAATTCATTATAAACATTTAGCTCAACATAGCCTTGTAGGAAATGGCGCAGATGATTTTTCTATCCTGTTGTCCTTAGGAACAGTCTGCTATAAAGCCAGCCACAGCTGCAAAAGCCATTGAAGTAATTTCTTTAGATAAAAGATGCATTCTTGAAACAGACTAAGGCGATGTGGCGCTCAGGGCAGTATTTTGGAATGAGACCAATATTTTTACATTTTTCTTTGACGAACCAACAACAACAAAGATAGGCAGAGAAGTATGGAATTGTTTCTTCGAAAACAGGGGAAATGACTTTTTTAATGTGAAGTACATTGCCTTCTACGAGTGACCTCTTTTGTATACAGAAATTCACCATATCGGGGTTAAGTGAAAGATCATTACAAATGTCCAAAATATGGTTAATCCTCAAAAAGACAAATATTCTACACTACTTAATTAAAGGGTTAGTTAGACAACAAAATGAAAACAGTGCCATCTATATGAGATGCCAAACAGTAGAAACTCACTGGTCGTTCAAATCATAAGCCTTCACGTTTTAATGAATGGGACAGCCAGCAGCAAAGCATTTACAGTATTTATGCATTAAATCAGAATATTTTTATAATGTTGGATTGGTCGCATTTAAAAGCCTGATGATCCATCAGTCGGTTAACTGTTCCATTTCCCACTGATGTGTCTGTAATTGGTCAGAGGGTGCTGAATCTTTGTCTCTGATCGGTTAGGGTTCTGGATGTATGTCTGTGATTGGTTAGAGGGTACTGATATGTGTCCGTAATTGGTTAGAGGGTTCTGGATGTGTGTCTGATTGATTATATGGTGCTGGGGAATAACAGAGAAGACAAGTGACTACAAGATCCCGGTTGCTGAGGGTGTGTGAGAGCTCCAGCATACTGTTCAAAACCATTTCTTTGCTTAATCATGAAGGATGTTTAAAGGAGCTTAGCTGAGCAGAACATTAGATACCAAAGTCATTAGACTCATACATTATCTATAAGCAAGAGGACTGGGCGGGCTGAGAGCACGGAAGAAAGAGGTGCTCAAATACATTAGGTACTGTAGGAGATGAGATCACACAACAAGCACAGCACTTACACAAATGACTGATGATGGGCTGAGAGAAATTGATGATAAAATGATTGTGGGGGCTGTCTTGTTCGACTTCATTGCAGCTTTTGACATTATTGATCATAGTCTGATGCTGGAAAAATGTGTGTATTATTGCTTTACACCCATGCTATAATGTGGACAAAGAATTACTAACAGAACACATAGGGTGTTCTTTAATGGAACCTTCACAAACATAATCAAGGTAGAATCAGGAAATGTTATTAGTCAAATGTGCCGAATACAACAGGTGTAGACCTTACTGTGAAATGCTAACTTACAAGCCCTTAACCAACAGTGCAGTTCAAGAAATAGAGTTAAGAAAATATTTACTAAATAGAGTAAAAATAAAAAGTAACACAGTAGAATTACATAACAATAACGAGGCTATATATACAGGGGGCACCGGTACCGAGTGAATGTGTGGGGGTACAGTTTAGTCGAGGTAATTTGTACATGTAGGTAGGGGTATAGTGACTATGCATAGATGATAAACAGCGAGTAGCAGCAGTGTCAAAACAAAGGGGGGGGGGGGGGGGGGGTCAATGTAAATAGTCCGGGTGGCCATTTGATTAATTGTTCAACAGTCTTATAGCTTGGGGGTAGAAGCTGTTAAGGAGCCTTTTGGACCTAGACTTGGCGGTCCGGTACCGCTTGTTGTGCAGTAGCAGAGAGAACAGTCTATGACTTGGGTGACTGGAGTCTTTCACAATTTTTGGGGCTTTCCTCTCACACCGCCTGCTATATAGATCCTGGATAGGAGGAAGCTTGGCCCCAATGATGTATTGGGCCGTACGCACTACCCTCTGTAGGGCCTTACGGTCAGATACCGAACAGTTGCCATACCAGGCGGTGATGCAACCAGTCAGGATACTCTCGATGGTGCAGCTGTAGAACTTTTTGAGGATCTGGGGACCCATGGCAAATTGTTTCAGTCTCCTGATGGGAAAAGGTGGTGTCGTGCCCTCTTCACAACTGTCTTGGTGTGTTTGGACCATGATAGTTTGATGGTGATGTGGACGACCAAGGAACTTGAAACTCTCGACCCCCTCCACTTCAGCCCTGTCGATGTAAATGTGGGCCTGTTCGGCCCTCCTTTTCCTATAGTCCACGCTCATCTCCTTTGTCTTTTTCACATTGAGGGAGAGGTTGTTGGCCCGGCACCACACTGACAGTTCTTTGACCTCCTCCCTATAGGCTGGCTCATCATTGTCGGTGATCAGGCCTACCACTGTTGTGTCATCAGCAAACTTAATGACAGTGTACGATAAAGGTCGACCGATTAATCGGCATAATTAGGGTCGATTTCAAGTTTTCATAACAATCGGTAATCAGCATTTTTGAACGCCGATTATGGCTGATTACATTGAAGTCCACGAGTAGACCGCGTGGCAGGCTGACCACCTGTTACGCGATGTGCAGCAAGGAGCCAAGGTAAGTTGCTAGCTAGCATTAACCTTATAAAAAAACAATCAATCTTGACATAATCACTAATTAACTACACATGGTTGATGATATTACTAGTTTAACTAGCTTGTCCTGCGTTGCATATAATCAATGCAGTGTCTGTTAATTTTTCATCGAATCACAGCACTGTCGTTGCACCAATGTACCTAACCATAAACATCAATGCCGTTCTTAAAATCAATACACAAGTATATATTTTTAAACCTGCATATTTAGTTAAAATAAATTTGTGTTAGCAGGCAATATTAACTAGGGATAATTGTGTGTCTTCTCTTGCGTTCCAATGCAAGCAGAGTCAGGGTATATGCAACAGTTTGGGCCGCCTGGCTTGATGCGAACTGTGTGAAGATTTCATTACTTCCAAACGAAGATTGTAATTAATATGCCAGAAATGTACATAATTATGACATAACATTGAAGGTTGCAATGTAACAGCAATATTTAAACTTAGGGTTGCCACCCGTTCGATAAAATACGGAACGGTTCCATATTTCACTGAAAGAATAAACGTCTTGTTTTCGAAATGATAGATTCCGGATTTGACCACATTAATGACCTGAGGCTCGTATTGCTGTGTGTATATTATATTATAATTAAGTATTTGATATTTGATAGAGCAGTCCCAAGATTATGCTGGCAATACTATAGTGCCTAGAAGAACATCCAATAGTCAAAGGTATATGAAATTCAATTGGTATAGAGAGAAATAGTCCTATAATTCCTATAATAACTACAACCTAAAGCTTCTTAACTGGGAATATTGAAGACTCATGTTAAAAGGAACCACCAGCTTTCATATGTTCTCATGTTCTGAGCAAGGAACTTAAACGTTAGCTTTTTTACATGGCACATATTGCACTTTTACTTTCTTCTCCAACACTGTGTTTTTGCATTATTTAAACCAAATTGAACATGTTTCAGAATTTATTTGAGACTAAATGGATTTTATTTATGTATTATATTAAGTTAAAATAAAAGTGTTCATTCAGTATTGTTGTAATTGTCATTATTAAAAAAATATATATATAAATCTGCTGATTAATCGGTATCGGCTTTTTTTGGTCCTCCAATAATTGGTATCGGTATCGGCGTTGAAAAATCATAATCGGCCGACCTCTAGTGTACGAGTTATGCTTAGCCACGCAATCGTGGGTGAACAGGGAGTACAGAAGGGGACTAAGCACGCACCCATGAGGGGAAATGGTGTTGAGGATCAATGTGTTGTTGCCTACCCTTACCACCTGGGGGCGGCACGTCAGGAAGTCCAGGATTCAGTTGCAAAGGGAGGTGTTTATTCCCAGGGTCCTTAGCTTAGTGACGAGTTTAGTGGGCACTATGGTATTGAATGCTGAGCTGTAGTCAATGAACAGCATTCTCACAAAATTGTTCCTTTTGTCCAGGTTGGAAAGGACAGTATGGAGTGTGATTGAGATTGAGATTGCTTCACCTGTGCGTCTGTTGGGGCGGTATGCAAATCGGAGTGGGTCTAGGGTTTCCAGGATGACGGTGTTGATGTGAACCATGACCAGCCTTTCAAAGCACTTCATGGCTACCGACGTGAGTGCTAAGGGGGGGTAATCATTTAGGAAGGTTACCTCCGCATTCTTGGGCACAGGAACTATGATGGTCTGCTTGAAACATGTGAAGACACTTGCCAGTTGGTCCGTGCATGCTCTGAGTACACGTCCTGGTAATTCAGAACAGCTGGTGCTCTCATGCATGCTTCAGTGTTGCTTGCCTTAAAGCGAGCATAAAAGGCATTTAGCTTGTCTGGTAGGCTCACGTCACTGGGCAGCTCGCGGCTGGGTTTCCCTTTGTAGTCTGTAATAGTTTGCATACCCTGCCACATCCGACGAACGTCAGAGCCGGTGTAGTAGGATTCAATCTTAGTCCTGTATTGACGCTTTGCCTGTTTGATGGTTCGTCTGAGGGCATAGCGGGATTTCTTATAAACATCCAGATTAGTGTCCTGCTCGTTGACAGTGGCAGCTCTAGCCTTTAGCTCTGTGCGGATGTTGCCTGTAATCCATGGTTTCTGGTTGTGATATTTACGTACAGTCATTGTGGGGACAATGTCCTCAATGCACTTATTGCGTAGCAAGGAATAAGCTAGTCCTAAATCATTGACTAAACCCTAAACTTTAACTACATCTCGGAATGAATAATGTGGAAATTTAGCAAGTTGAGGTGACTAAACTGCTTGAAGTAACCCTGGATTGTGAACTGTCCCGGTCAAAACATATTGATGCAACATTAGCTTAGATGGGGAGAAGTCTGTCCATAATAAAGCGCTGCTCTGCCTTCTTAACAACACTATCAACAAGGCAAGTCCTTAAGGCCCGAGTTTTGTCACACCTAGACTACTGTTCAGTAGTGTGGTCAGGTGCCACAAAGAGGGACTTGGGAAAATTGCAGTTGGCTCAGAACAGGGCAGCACGGCTGGCACTTAAAAGTACACGGCGAGCTGACATTACTGACATGCATGTCAATCTCTCATGGCTCAAAGTGGAAGAGAGATTGACTTCGTCACTACTTGTTTTTGTATGAGGTGTTGACAAGCTGACTGCACCGAGCTGTCTGTTTAAAATACTAGCACACAGCTCGGACACCCATGCATACCCCACAAGACATGCCACCAGAGGTCTCTTCAGAGTCCCCAAGTCCAGAACAGACTATGGGAGGCGCACAGTACTACATACAGCCATGACTACATGGAACTCTATTCCACATCAGGTAAAAATACACCTTATGGAACAACGGGGACTGTGAAGAGACACACACAAAGGTACAGACACATGCATACGCATACATTGTGATATTGTTGTATGGTGGTATTAAACATTTTGTGTTGTAGATACTGTATGTAGTGGTGTAATAATGTTATACGATGTACTGTTTGATCTTTGGTTTTATATGTAATGTAAGTGCTTTAATATGTTTGGACCCCAGGAAGAGCAGCAGCAGCTAATTGGGATCCCTAATAAGTACAACTACAAATACACACAGACGTATGAGCCTATGTTATTAAGAGTTGGTGAGGAGCTGCATGTATGATGAAGTGCTTAAACTAGAAGCTATCTATGAGAGTATCATTTATGTATCTGCCCATGATTAGAATACCACTTGGTAACCTATTCAAAGACACACTGGCTTGTGTTTGTGATAATTACTTGATTTCAATTAATTATGTTAAATAGAAATCTAAAGTCAAATTAAATCTTGAATTATTGGATTCTTTTTCAAGGGAGAGCGCGGTAAATTGAGTCACAGGGTTACATTTACATTTACATTTAAGTCATTTAGCAGACGCTCTTATCCAGAGCGACTTACAAATTGGTGCATTCACCTTATGATATCCAGTGGAACAACCACTTTACAATAGTGCATCTAACTCTTTTAAGGGGGGGGGGGGGTTAGAAGGATTACTTTATCCTATCCTAGGTATTCCTTAAAGAGGTGGGGTTTCAGGTGTCTCCGGAAGGTGGTGATTGACTCCGCTGACCTGGCGTCGTGAGGGAGTTTGTTCCACCATTGGGGTGCCAGAGCAGCGAACAGTTTTGACTGGGCTGAGCGGGAACTGTACTTCCTCAGAGGTAGGGAGGCGAGCAGGCCAGAGGTGGATGAACGCAGTACCCTTGTTTGGGTGTAGGGCCTGATCAGAGCCTGAAGGTACGGAGGTGCCGTTCCCCTCACAGCTCCGTAGGCAAGCACCATGGTCTTGTAGCGGATGCGAGCTTCAACTGGAAGCCAGTGGAGAGAGCGGAGGAGCGGGGTGACGTGAGAGAACTTGGGAAAGTTGAACACCAGACGGGCTGCGGCGTTCTGGATGAGTTGTAGGGGTTTAATGGCACAGGCAGGGAGCCCAGCCAACAGCGAGTTGCAGTAATCCAGACGGGAGATGACAAGTGCCTGGATTAGGACTTGCGCCGCTTCCTGCGTGAGGCAGGGTCGTACTCTGCGAATGTTGTAGAGCATGAACCTACAGGAACGGGTCACCGCCTTGATGTTAGTTGAGAACGACAGGGTGTTGTCCAGGATCACGCCAAGGTTCTTAGCACTCTGGGAGGAGGACACAATGGAGTTGTCAACCGTGATGGCGAGATCATGGAACGGGCAGTCCTTCCCCAGGAGGAAGAGCAGCTCCGTCTTGCCGAGGTTCAGCTTGAGGTGGTGATCCGTCATCCACACTGATATGTCTGCCAGACATGCAGAGATGCGATTCACCACCTGGTTATCAGAGGGGGGAAAGTAATTAGTTAGTTGAGGGTTAGTTGAGCCTCTCAATTTTTCTGGGAGACCATACACAAAATGTATCATGTGATCAAATATTTAGGAAGAGGTCATCATTTCAGGGAGGCTGTGAAGGAGGAAACCACATGGAAAAAGGGGAAGGAGTGTTGTACGGCATTGAAGCTCGTCTGGACGTTTGTTAACACAGTGTCCAAAGAAAGGCCAGAAGTATACAGAATGGTGTTGTCTGCGTTAAGTCAAATGTATGTATTGGGTTATAGGTTTGATGATGCTTGTATCTACACTATTGGTCAAACGTTTTAGAACACCTACTCATTCAAAGGTTTTTCTTAATTTTCACTATTTTCTACATTGTAGAATAATAGTGAAGACATCAAAACCATGAAATAACACATATGGAATCATGTACCTGGAATGCATTTCCTTTAACAGGTGTGCCTTCTTAAAAGTTTGTTTGTGGAAATTCTTTCCTTCTTATTGCATTTGAGCCAATCAGTTGTGTTGTGACAAGGTATGGTGGGTATACAGAAGATAGCCATATTTGGTAAAAGACCAAGTCCATATTATGGCAAGAACAGCTCAAATAAGCAAAGAGAAATGACAGTCTATCATTACTTTAAGACATGAAGGTCAGTCAATTTGGAAAATGTCAAGAACTTTGAAAGTTTCTTCAAGTATAGTCGCAAAAACCATCAAGCGCTATAATGAGACTGACTCTCATGAGGACTGCCACAGGAATGGAAGACCCAGAGTTACATCTGCTGCAGAGGATAAGTTCATTAGAGTTACCATCCTCAGAAATTGCAGTCCAAATAAATGCTTCAGAGTTCAATTAACAGACACTTCTCAAAATCAATTGTTCAGAGGAGACTGTGTGAATTAGGCCTTCATGGTCGAACTGCTGCAAAGAAACCACTACTAAAGGACACCAATAATAAGAAAAGACTTGCTTGGGCCAAGAAACACGAGCAATGGACATTAGACTGGTGAAAATGTGTCCTTTGGTCTGGAGACCAAATTAGAGATGGTTAGTTCCAACTTCCATGTCTTTGTGAGATGCAGTGTAGGTGAACAGATCTCTGCATGTCTATTTCCCAACGTGAAGCATGGAGGTGGAGGCGTTATGCTGTGGAGTGCTTTGCTGGTGACACAGTCAGTGATTTATTTAGAATTAAAGGCACACTTAACCAGCATGGCTACCACAGCATTCTGCAGCAATATGCCATCCCATCTAGTTTGGGCTTAGTGGGACTATCATTTGTTTTTCAACAGGACAATGACCCAACACACCTCCCTGCTATGTAAGGGCTATTTTACCAAGAAAGAGAGTGATGGAGTGCTGCATCAGATGACCTGGCCTCCACAATCCCCCGACCTCAACCAAATTGAGATGGTTTAATATGAGTCAGATCGCAGAGTGAAGGAAAAGCAGCCAACAAGTGCTCAGCATATGTGGGAGCTCATTCAAGACTGTTGGAAAAGCATTCCAGGTTAAGCTCGTTGAAGAATGCCAAGATTGTGCAATGCTGTCATCAAGGCAAAGGGGGGCTATTTGAAGAATCTCAAATACAACAAATATTTTGATTTGTTTAACACTTTTTTTGGTTACTACATGATTCCATGTGTGTTATTTCATAGTGTTGATGTATTCACTATTATTCAACAATGTAGAAAATAGTAAAAAACCCTTGAATGAGTAGGTGTGTCCAAACTTTTGACTGGTACTGTATGTACTTGCAGGCGGGGATTAGGAGAAATTGATTGGTAACAGGAACCATAATAATAATAATAAAGTAGTTAACAGTGGATAAACATAAAAACAGGGCTGAAAAGTGACTGGTAGCAGGAATATATAAATACTATGGTAATATACTAATGGTAATATATACAGTACTTGTAAACAGGAGTAATAGTGACCAGTAGCAGATTCAAATAGATAGGTACTAATGGTAGTAGTAAATCTAATCAATAATAATTTTAGCAGCAGCGAATGTGTGAGGTGGAGCAGCAGTTGTTAGCCATTTAAGTCTTATGGCCAGGGGATAGAAGCTGATTAGGAGTATGTTGGTCTGGGCCCTGATACACCGGTACAGCCTGCCAGACGGGAGCACGGGTCCATGTCTCGGGTGGCTGGAGTCTTTGCCAATTTTTGGGGCCTATCTCAGACACTGCTTAGCATGTACGTCCTGGATGGCTGGGAGCTCACCCGCAGTGATGCGCTGTGAAGTCCGCACCACCCTCTTTATGGCCTTCCGGTCGAGGGCGGTGCAGTTGCCATACCAGATGGTGATAAAACCAGCCAGAATGCTCTCGATGGAGCAGCTGTAAAAGGTATCTAAGGATCTGAAGTTGTTGAGGGTCAGTGTAGCGGAGGTGTTGTATGGATGAATATGTATGGATGAATATGTATGAACTTTCCAATTTGTAAGTCGCTCTGGATAAGAGCGTCTGCTAAATGACTTAAATGTAAATGTAAATGTGTTGTTGCCTACTATTTGCACCTGGGGTTGGCCAGTCAGGAAGTCCATGATCCAGTTGCAGAGGGAGGTTGTTCAGTCCCAGGGTCCCGAGCTTGGTGATGAGCTTGTATGCTGTTCAGTGTTCACTCCCTCCCTAGTGTTAGAATAATGGTTTATTTTGATTCAGTTTAATTAAACAGGGACAATATACAACAAAAACATAAGTCTTAGTACACTTGAGAAAATATGCTAATAACTCATTTCCGTCTCTGTAGGTGAACTACAGCGCTTCAGAAAGTATTCACACCCCTTGACTTTTTCCACATTTTGTTGTGTTACAGCCTGCATTTAAAATGGATTCAATTGAGATTTTGTGCCATTGGCCTACACACAATACCCCATAATGTCAAAGTAGAATTATGTTTTTAGACATTTTTACAAATGAATAAAAATGAAAATCTGAAATGTCTTGAGTCAAAACGTTTTCAACCCCTTTGTTAGGACAAGCCCAAATAAGTTAAGGAGTAAAAGTCACATAATAAGTTGCATGGACTCTGTGTGCAATAACCTGATCAACTTCTTCAACTTGATTTTTGAATGACTACCATATCTCTGTACCCCACACATACAATTATCTGTAATAGGTACTAATCAGTCGAGCAGTGAATTTCAACCACAAAGACCAGTGAGATTTTCCAATGCCTCGCAAAGGTGCATTTATTGATGGATGGCCCAAAAATATATACAGTATGGTGAAGTTATTAATTACACTTTGGGCGGTGTATCAATACATCCAGTCACTACAAAGATACAGGCGTCCTTCTTACCTCAGTTGCCGGAGAGGAAGGAAACTGCTCAGGGATTTCACCATGAGGTCAATGGTGACTTTAAAACAGTTGAATGGCTGTGATAGGAGAAAACTGAGGATGGATCAACAACATTGTAGTTACTCCACGATACTAACCTAAATGACAAGAAAGAGTGAAAAGAGTGAAAAGAAAGAAGCCTGTACAGAACAAAATATTCCAAAATATTCCTGTTTGCAATAAGACAGTAAAACTGCACACATTTTGCAAAGAAATTAACTTTATGTCCTGAATAAAAAGTGTTATGTTTGGGGCAAATCAAACAGAACAGTCACTGAGTACCACTATTCATATTTTCAAGCATTGTAATGGCTACATCATGTTATGGGCAATGTTCCCTCTACTGTATGCTGCGAGCGTGCCATTTTGAACCATTTCATGTGTCTGAAGGTGCAAACTCTGCCTTCCCGGTGGGCCCAGAGAGCAAATCAAGTGCACTATAGGCCTACCGCTGGCCAATCGGATGGCTCAGATTACCGTGTCTGCAGTAACATAGCAGGCATAAGAAATCTACAGCAAAGTTGATACTTTGAGATTTCAAACATTTAAAACCATGACTAGAGAGACTGTCAACGAATACAGCAAAAATATGCTGTTTTTATAAGTGAGTTTATGTTTAAGTTCTTACTCAGCACTATCGACACTTTGTATTCATCACTTTTATAAGCCATAAAATGCGTGTTCTTCCTATTTTCACTCAGCGCTACAACAACCACTGCAGCAGTAAGGAATGAGTAGTAAAGTGTATCTATAGGTTTGCGTGGTTTTTATTATTAGTGGATTGGGTATTTTCTTAATATTGAGGATTATTTCACTTTCTCTGTTCACAGGAGTAACAACATGAATTTGTGCATGAGGCAGAAATGCTGCTCTCTCCCTCCCCTGCGACTGACCATCAGATGCAGGCACCATCAGCTCAGTAAAATAAAAAATAACAAGCAAATTATTGAAATGTATGCTCACTCAGCTGTGCCTCACAGGTAATACAACAACGTCTCTATTACAGGTGTGATCATACAGCCTACCTCAATTTTTTAAGCACAATGAAAAACAAATGGCTCTAACCAAAATAGAAAGAGGAGTGGGAGGCTCCAGTGCACAACTGAGCAAGAAGACAAGTACATTAGAGTGTCTAGTTTGAGAAACAGACGCCTCACAGGTCCTCAACTGGCAGCTTCATTAAATAGTACCCGCAAAACACCAGTCTCAACGTCAACAGTGAAGAGGCGACTCTGGGATGCTTGCCTTCAAGGCAGAGTTCCTCTGTCCAGTGTCTGTGTTCTTTTGCCCATCTTAATCTTTTATTTTTATTGGCCAGTCTGAGATATGGCTTTTTCTTTGCAAAAAAAATAGATTTTCTTTCAAAAACAATGACATTTCTAAGTGATCCCAAACGTTTGAACGGTAGTGTAAATTGAACGCCACACATTGGCTGCTACTGTAGGCTGAATGATAGAACAGCTATTTCCATGTTAAAATGTTATGGGATGCATTTTCTCCATTGTTTTTGATGGTAGGCCACTCTGGTAGGCATACATTATGATCAAATAGGCACAGTAGCCTACATGGCCACTGTTAAAACTGTAAATTAAAACGGGTACAGCCTCAGTTTTCACAGTAAACACGCCTTGGAAGTTGCACAGAATTTTCACAACGTTCAAGTTTGCGCTCAGCAGACCTGAAATTTGCTCAGTGCCGAAAATATCTTGAGTGAACATTGGCCAAATCTACACTGGAGATGCTTACCAAGATGACATTGAATGTTCCTGAGTGGCCTAATTACAGTTCTGACTTGAATCGTCTTGAAAATCTATGGAAAGACTTGACAAAGGCAGTCTAGCTGTGATCAACAACCAACTTGACAGAGTTTGAAGAATTGTGTACAATATTGTACAATCCAGGTGTGTAAAGCTCTTAGAGACTTAGCCAGAAAGACTCACAGCTGTAATCTCTGCCAAAAGCGATTCTAACATGTATTGACTAACATGAGATATTTCTGCATTTGATTTTTTATAAATATGCAATCACTTATAAAAAACATATTTTCACTTTGTCTTATAAGGTATTTTGAATTCAGGCTGTAACACAACAGAATGTGGAATAAGTCGAAGGGTATGAATACTTTCTGAAGGCACTGTAGATCAAGTCTTTTTTCACTGCCAGGTGTTTTCCCTGAGAAGTCTTGCAGTAAACAAATGCTCCTGTGTTGCACTCTACCTCTGTGTGGGCCAGGAGAGGCTCTAATTGGCTCCCTTTACTCAGGAAAGGGATATGTTGGCTTCCTCAACACAGGGGCACGGATCCATGAGCTGTGTGGGAGAGTCTAGTCTACAGAGACTTGGTCAATACCTTCTCATTGGGAGAGACAGAGGGGGAAAAGGAGAGAAAGGAAGAGAATGGTGGGGGTTGTTTCAATACAACGTGGGTGAACCCTGAGCTGAGGGACCATCAAGCATTCATCTCCATATTCTCATTTCTCATTCATATAACAGTGGGGGCTTTTTTTCTCATAGCGGTACAGCTTTTAAGTCTCTCTCTCTCTCTCTCTTTCTCTCTGTCTCTCTTTCTCCTTCTCTCTCTCCCTACCTACCTTCCATTCCTCCCCTCTACCATACATACAGTGCATTCGGAAAGTATTCAGACCCCTTAACTTTTCCCATATTTTGTTTACGTTACAGCCTTATTACTATTTTTATTTGTTTATGTCGTCATCAATCTACAAACAAAACCCCATAATGGCAAAGCAAAAACAGGTTTTTAGGTATTTTTGCAAATGTATTAAAAATAAAAACGGAGATTATTTACATTAATATTCAGACCCTTGCTATGAGACTCGAAATTGAGCTCAGGTGCATCCTGTTTCCATTGATCATCCTTGAGATGTGTCTACAACTTGATTGGAGTCCATCTGTGGTAAATTCAATTGATTGGACATGATTTGGAAATGCACACACTGTCTATATAAGGTCCCACAGTGCATGTCAGAGCAAAAACCAAGTCATGAGGTCAAAGGCACAGACCTGGGGAAGGGTAGCAAAAAATCTCTGCAGAAGAACACAGGGGCCTCCATCATTCTTAAATGGAAGAAGTTTGGAACCACCAAGACTCTTTCTAACTGAGCAATCGGGGGAGAAGGGCCTTGGTCAGGGAGGTGACCAAAAACCAGATGGTCACTCGGACAGAGCTCCAGAGTTCCTCTGTGGAGATGGGAGAACCTTCCAAAAGGACAACTGCAGCACCACCAATGAAGCCTTTATGGTAGAGTTGCCAGACGGATGCCACTCCTCAGTAAAAAGCACATGACAGCTCGCTTGGAGTTTGCCAAAAGGCGCTTAAAGGACTCTCAGACCATGAGAAACAAGATTTTGTGATCAGATGAAACCAAGATTTGAACTCTTTGACCTGAATGCCAAGCTTCATGTCTGGAGGAAACCTGTAACCGTCCCTACAGTGAAGCATGGTGGTGGCAGCATCATGCTGTGGGGATGTTTTTCAGTGGCAGGGACTGGGAGACTAAGCACACAGCCAAGACAACGCTCCCCATCAAACCTGACAGAGCTTGAGAGCATATGCAGAGAAGAATGTGAAAAACTCCCCAAATTCAATTGTGCCAACCTTGTAGCGTCATACCCAAGAAGACTCAAGGCTGTAATCGCTGCCAAAAGGTGCTTCAACAAAGTACTGAGTAAAAGGTCTGAATACTTATGTAAATGTGATATTTCAGTTGTTTTTTTTCAATAACTTTGCTAAAATGTTTTTTAAAAACTGTTTTTGCTTTGTCGTTATGGGGTATTGTGTGTAGATTTATGAGGGAAATGTTTTTTTTTAATCCATTTCAGACTAAGGCTGTAACGTAGCAACATTTGTAAAAAGTCAAGGGGTCTGAATACTTTCCCGAACGCACTGTATAATCAACTAATCTCTGACAGATTTGTTGTTCTCCTGTTGTAGGGAAATGGTCCTTGCTTTGTTAGAATCCCTACACTCTTAGAAAAAAAGGTACTGTCTGGAACCCAAATAGGTTCATCGGCTGTCCCCATAGGAGAATCCTTCAAATAACTATTTTTAGTTCCAGGTAGAACCCTTTTGGGGGTGATGTAGAACCCTTTCCACAGATGGTTCCACATGGACCCTGGTTCGATTCCGGGCTGTATCACAACTGGCCCTGAGTGGGAGTCCCACAGGGCGGTGCATAATTGGCCCAGCATTGTTAGGGTTTGGCCGGGGTAGGCCTTCATTGTAAATAAGAATTTGTTCTTAACTGAGTAGCCTAGTTAAATTAAATAAAAAATATAACTTTTATATCCATTCCATCTGTTATACTGTAACTGTCAGACATTAGAAATTCATAGCTGTTCGCCTCTGTGGTTGATAATCAATTTACTGTTCATCATCTCTTATTATCTGGAATCTTGTGTTTTGTCAATAGATACTGTAGTTATGGATGTCTGATCATTCATTAATACGATACGTACTGTATATCTTGAAAAACCTAGGGATTTCTTTCCCTCCAGGTCAGTAGTTGTATTGTGAAGAAACTCTTCTATGAGGCCCTAAGAGCTAAGAATGAATAAATCAAGCAAGTCAAGGGACACTGGTGTGGTTGGTTCTATATGCTCTGTAGTCTTCCAGTCCTCTGGAGGAGGTGGGGCTGTGCTTGTGAGGGAGTTTTTCTCATTCAGCAATGGCTAAGTAAGGAATCCTGCCTCTTCACTCGAAGGATGGTTCTCTAACAATGGAAGCCAATGGTATGGTGGCCTATTTAACACGATCCATCCAGTCCCTACCTCATTCCCATTAATTTGGTGTTTAGCAAGTATTTTATGTTTTCAATTCGATTTTTTTAGTTGGAATTGTTTTTTCTCGCTGTAGAGGAGTGTTTTGTCTTCACTTTCCAGGCGATATTGGTCATTCTGGTATTGCTTCCGCTGTGTGATGTTTTGTCTCTTTCTTCAATCATCTTGTCTTAATTATTAAGGAGAATGAAGTCTGTAGAAAGAGAGCTAATCTATATTAATTGGAATTTCTGTTCAATTGGGTCGCTTTGGGGATTGGTATAAAACATTCTCTGAAGCCACATGACAACAAATTTTTCATAAATTAGCCTGGAAGCCTGGAACACACACACACACACACACACACACACACACACACACACACACACACCACACACCACACACCACACACACACACTCACACTCACACTCACACTCACACTCACACTCACACACACACACACACACACAGACCACTAAGCAATTTGTTCACACTACAGACATGATGTTTCCTTCGTGATAGCAGGTCTTAACATTTCCCATATCAACATGCCTGAAATGACATAATGAGTTTCTAACGTAACAGTGTACAAAACAATGGGACAGGCAGGAAAATGGGCATCATACATTTGTTACCATAATTATAATTTATCTTGTCATTGTCCACTAAAACAAAAACAAACAATAAAATAAAATACCCCCCTTAGCCCCAAAGAAAAAATGTAAACGACAACACTGTGTACACCCAGCAAACCAAAATTGGTAAAAATTTGTTAGGTTGCAGCAAATGCTCTCGTAAGACAAAAACTGTCCAGTTGTGCTGATGATTATACAACGTTTGTATAAAACATTCGCCTGACGTTGCCTGACATCACAAAAAAATATGTTCCCAAAATACAAAAACTGTCCGGTTGTGCTGATGATTACAATGTTTCTATTAGGTTGAAAAAAACAGTTGCCTGATGTTGCAAGAACGTTCCCAGTACAAATGTTTTATGCTCTTTAAAAGTTCCTAAAACATTTCTTTAGGTTGTGGGAACATTGTCGGGATAGTTTGATAGCTTGTTTTTGGTCGCAGGTTCAGGAATGGCTGAAGAATTGCAACATTTACCTGGAGCATTTACCTACCTTTACTTTTGTGAAACATTACAGCACAGTAGAAATCAAAACTGGATGGTGTTCAGAGATAGATGGCAGAGGTTGAGTGGAGCTGAAGGATGGGACTAAAAACAAACAAAATATAACTATTGTAAAATATATTGTAAAAATATATGTCCGTAAAACGTATATAGTATGTATAAGCTGGAAGTAGAAGCCTAAGTGTTGTTGTCCATCCATTTACTTCAATTAGGGGAGGGATGGTAGGGTTAGGGGAAAATAATAAAAGAAAATACATATATATTTACAAAAAATAGATGGGGGATTGGAAATGATGCAGACAATTACATATTAAAGCTGATCTACCCCCCCCCCCCCCCCCCCCCAATAAAACAAATAAAAATTTGAATTGTTTCCCAAAAAACATCTGTCCAGTTGTGATGACATTATTACAATGTTTGTATCAAGGTGCACAAAACATTGCCTCAGTGTTCCTTGAATGCTATTCCTCTGTTCCCAGAATGATCAAATTACGTTTTGTGTTAGTGTTATCTTACTGGTGAGAACGTTAGGTGTACAACGATCCATGTAGAAACAGATCTGGCAGTTATCTGGAATCACATGACAATTTATTAAACATTTATTGTAAAAACATAGTTTCACCATATTTTGTTGATAGTCACAAGTGGGGGTTGAACCTAGGAGCTTTGGACTGTTATTCCTGGAATTAATCCACAAATGGAACTAACACAAATATAAAGCTGTTTACACTTTTAATCTGTATTCCAGGTTGTGGTATTTGTCTTTGCAAAAGAGAGGGTACCTACATCTAGAAAAATACGTGTTCTCTATTATGTCCAATCTTCTATAAAAACTGTGAAGTTGGGATGTTTTCCCTACGAACTTTATTTCAGAAATCACGTTAACTAATTTGTCTGGCAGATTGTGGTGAGGTGTACATAGATGTGCATATGTACTAAGACATATAGACAAACTTTGGATCCTAATTTAAGGATTTCAGTACAAAAGGAAATCCACTAGAAACATTAGGTTCCTGGTGGTGCAGCAGACTAATTCGCCTACAGGGCTTGAAGATGGCAGATTGCAGGTTCAAGTTTACTTGATTACAATTCATATAACAAGTTATAGCTATGTTTGGACAAGGCCCTGATAAAATAATGATGTAAGAAGATCAAAATGAAATTTCTTTAAAAGTTTGGTATCTTCACATTATAATGTTACATTGCACATCAACATTAGCAGAACATTGCAGCAGTGTGTTCTACTTCCATTATCGTTGAAGTGTGTTTTTAGAACAATATGGGATCATCGCAGTTGTAAATGAGAACTTGTAATCCAAACAGTTGTAATGGTTCGTGGGTACTTAAAGATCAATTACATCAGATCAGTTGTGTTTTGCGATCTCATGAAGGACAGTATAACAACATAACAGTATCTCTGAATGTATATATTTCCCAGTTGTCATGGTCACACCCAAATGTTGGGGAACTTATATGATTAAATATTAAACTATTTGTGAGAAGATGTAATGTGATGTTAGCCTTTTTTCATATGAAGTCTTAACCAGTCAGTGACCACACCCACATGAGCACAGACATTACAACAAAAGGAGGGAACGCCCCTTTTTTCCCGAGTGCTTAAATAGGACTCATGACAAAATCTACATTAGGCCAGCAAGACCGACAGCGTGAACTGAAAGGTACGTAATGTCTACAAACTCTGAAACTTTCTAGAGTGAAGAAGATGAAGGCTACACAGGAACATTCAGTCTGCAGCTGTTAAAGTACTTTAGTCTGGTAAACGCGACCAAGAAGCACCGGGTGGTACTCTGAAGGATCCATTCTAAAAAAACGTCCCATATCAAACGACCATTGGTACGTCTGATGTATCTAATATAACAGAGCTACAATTATGAAAGACTTTGATCTCTGGTGGATAAACCAGAGACTTTCTGTCGAATTACTCCCCAGACGGATCAAGTGTTTTCAACGGAGACAAAGCAAAGACATACACACATAAATATGTACATTGCAATTCTTTCAAATAAGCGCCCGTTCATGTGCGAAGTATTTGCATTTCCATGAGCATAGTTCTCAGCTGTACGTAGTGGGTCCATTCTGTCTTTCCCGCTCTTTATCTGGCCCCACCCCTCTCCATTGTCTACCAAGCCTGTTATATCGGGTTTAGTCCACTAGGGACTTTTCATTGCATTATGTAGTAATCAATGTGTAAGCTATTCTGTTTGTGTGTTTATGTAATTCTGTGGGATTTTTTAGTTAGTTAGTAAATAAATAATTAAGCCAATTTGAATATCGCTGATTCATCATTTATGCTAGGATTCATGCAGATATCCAAGGATTTTGCGACATTCAGAATGAGACTGATAGAAGGTAAATAATAATTAATTAATTGATTGTGACTGATGTAAGAGATATTTATATCTTTAGAGTTTAGGCGGGACATAATAACTCGTTAAATAACTTTTTACATGGTGCCCCAGATGACTACTTAATTAATTCTTACATGAGTAATTTAATCGTGTAATAATTTAACGTGGTATGTAATTGTTTTATAAAATAACAGTCAATCACATTAATGATAGTCAAGACACTACACTATTGATCCTTATAGTGTTGGTTTTCTCTCTCATCTCTCAGCGTGTCATTAGGCTGGCAGGGCAGGGCAAACAGGACAGTATACCTCCGGGTGCTATTATGTTTACGACTGCGAATAGATCACCAGGTGATGTACCCGTTGTCTGTCTTTCAATTGCTTTACTCCAATATCCCAGAGTCAGCGATTTCAAGATCCTCTCGTAGCACACATAAAACACTCACAAACACACACTCACAGCTCATCGGCCCCTCCAGCCTGTGGCCCAACCCCTGTCCTCTGGATTATCCATCTGTCAATGATCTCAGGCAAAGCTGTTAAGGAAAAAGGAAACCGCACACTGCTCTTGATAGTATCACTGATCTTTAATAAGCTTACATATCGGCCTCACGGCCTTCGTCAGAGCTTTTGTGAGTAACATTTTTTTTTTGCACCCTTATGTAGACCTAGCCCCACCCACATCCGTTCCATGCTGTGAAAGGGGTTGGAGACGAAGGGAAAACAAGTAAGTGCTTTTACTTGTATGCTACTACTGTACTACCTGATGTAGAGTGTGTTTATTTGTGCATGCTGTCCATAATTACTGTAGATATTGATTGTTGACAGTTGACAGTGATCGGACGTTGACAGGGTTGACTGTGAGTTGAGTGTGGGAATACACGTACTCTCTGAATCTCTCAAACCACCTCCTCCACTGCTGGAGACACAGGTCACAGGTTAGACTGATGCTATTACACAACTAACTGCCAGCAGCCACAACACAATCTCTGTCTGTCACTTCTTCCTCACTGGATGTCTGTTGCAAGATGTTTAAGACCTCAACGCAATATGATTGTTTGACTCAAAGAGTTAAACTCTCTGATGCATTGACGAAAAGCGTGCAATTCGATGACAAAACTTGAGTGTACAGACACAGGGCTGTTGTTCTCTGCTGCTGTGTGATCGTTAGGAGTGTGTAGTTTAGCAATCACTGGGTAATTAGAACTTCTGTCTGAGTGCAGCTCCTGGTAAGATCACCACCCAGCTCTCTGATTGGATAAGAGTACAGTTCAGTAGAGTACAGGCTTAACGGAATGAACAACAAAGACGGAATGCAATATGGCAATTTATTAAATAGTTGGCCTGGTCTCCCAGGGAAGATCCTCAGAGACAGATTTTTTTATATTAAATTGAATCTTTATTTAACTAGGCAAGTCAGTTAAGAACAAATTCTTATTTACAATGACGGCCTACACAGGCCAAACATGGACGACGCTGGGCCAATTGTGTACCTCCCAATCACGGCGAGTTGTGATACAGCCTGGATTTAAACCCGGGTGTCTGTAGTGATGCCTCTAGCACTGAGACGCAGTGCCTTAGACCACTGCGCCATTCGGGAGCCAAGATGAGGTGATGGCAGGTAGCCCTATGCGTGGCCGCTGGCATCTAAACTCCCCCGCTGGGGGAAAGGAGTTCCTATGATGGGCTACAATTATGCATGGAAGACAAAGTTCTTATGTCAAATATGAATGACTACGCCCACAGACTTTAGGAAACATGTTGTCTCTGATTATTATACCATGAAAGACACACCGGTGTTATGTGGCGTTCAATATATTCTTATATAACCCCAAAGGTCGATGTCCGCGCCCCAGCGGAAATCTAATTAGCATAATACAAAAATCCCCATAAAAATCTGTCAGTTTAAGCTAGAGATATCTGTTTTTGCATTGGATGTGCCTAAATCCTACGGCATTTTCCTATGTCGCTCTTCCGCATCTGCAGTGAAAGGTAACAGATATGAGACATCCCGAAAATGGGTCTTTTCACAAATCGTCTCTAGCGATTATGACCCCTCTATGGAAAGAGGAGACTCACGAACACGGTGGTGCTCTCCGTTTTGCTCTGTGATGAAAAGGATACTCTGTAGCCTGGGATCAGAGTTTTTAAATATGACTGGATAGCCGCCAGCACCGGGTCATTGGTAGCTGAGGAAAAATGGGCCCGGGTGGAGACGATGGAGGTAGACGCAGGGTGGAGGAAGAAGGACCAGCCTAATTGGAGACAGCCATAGGCTTCAGTGGTGGTCGGTGCCATTTAAGATGAGGGAGGACAATTTTCTTTATGAGCATGGCCTTACTTCTATTACAGCAAATTTGATGACTGTCATTCATATTCCATTCACCCAGTTCAATGTAACATCGATAGGTTTAGGCTAATACATGATACTCAAATTTTCCCCATACCCATCATGAGCTTGCTACAACCTAGCTTATGAAAAAACATTTACAACGTAGGTGCACACAGGTCGAGACAGTGACACATTCAATACCGCCCTGCACACTCTTGCCTGCAACTAGCGGATCTGTGTAATCTTTAGTCCCACAGTTGCAAACGAGAGTTTCTATTGGACATGCTTATGTTTAAGAAATGTTTTTCAACAGAATCGGCGAATGAATACACCCCGGATCACACGCAAATAGTTCACTTTCATTTCCACATATAAACAGCTCATTGTATTCCTCCTCTCACCTTTTCACTTCGCTTGTGGACTTCAGCGCACAACACATCACCTGTGACCAGGCGAAAAACCTTTCCAAGCAAACCTTCATACCATAACCGCTACACACAGCCTACATCGTTGTCACCATATTAGCTAAAGTAACGTCATAGTCAACATAGCTAATTTAACTAACGCGTTAGTAAACCAGCTACAATCATGCTGTACAGTGAACAGCTAGCAAGCAGCTTAGCAGTTACACAGGTGGGCTCCGGTGGCAATACATTTCTAAAACCAAAAGCTTACCTTGACTTGGAAGAGTTCCAGTGTTGGTTAGTCATAGCCAGCTAGCTAACATAGCATCCCTCTGTTTGAGCCCGGTGTTTGAGTAGGTTAGACTAGCTAGCTGCATTTGCTTGCTAAAAGTAAGTGAAATTGAGAAAAAAAAATATGAAATATTGCTCTCATATCTCTCTCTCTCTCTCTCTCTCTTGCTCCTCCTTCATTTTTGAAGAAATACATTTGCTCAAAACTGTTCAACTATTGTCTTTCTCTCTCTTTGAGTCAACTACTCACCACATTTATGCACTGCAGTGCTAGCTAGCTGTAACTTGTGCTTTCAGTACTAGATTCATTCTCTGATCCTTTAATTGAGTGGACAACATGTCAGTTCATGCAGCAAGAGCTCTGATAGGTTGGAGGATGTCCTCAGGAAATTGTCATAATTGCTATGTAAGTCTATGGAGGGGGGTGAAAACCATGAGCCTCCTAGGTTTTGTGTTGAAGTCAATGTAACCAGAGGAGGATGGAAGCTAGCTGTCCTCCGTCTACACCATGGTGCTACCCTACAGAGTGCTGTTGAAGCTACTGTAGACCTTCATTGCAAAACAGTGTGTTTTAATGAATTATTTGGTGACATGAATATATTTAGTATAGTTTTATCTAAAAAGGTTTCACTGTTTATTTTCAAGAAATTCTCTGAGGAGGATGGCCCTCCCCTTCCTCTGAGGAGGAGCCTTCACTGATAGGCTCACATATAGGGGTTTTCCCCCTCGCTGACAAAGCCAATATCTGGAGCTTTTTACTCCCTCTGGGAGAACCGACCACTTCTCCCGAGAAAAGGATTCCGTCATCTGGGAGTTGCAGAGATGCACATTAATAGTAACCAGTTGAAGGAGCTCATGCCTGGAACCACTGTGATGCCCTTTTCGGCCAGGATTCTCAAAAGTTGAGGCTCAGAAAATGGGCCCACTTTCCTACTGGCAATTCTCTCACTTCTTCTCGGGGAAATCATAGTCTTGGATGATTCACCTGGATCGCATGGTAGTGTGTGTTGATCGATCGCTGGAACAATGGACGTATCCTCTCCCTCGGGAAATTTCGCTGTCTGACAAGACTAGCCAACACGAAAGGTAATGACCGTCATTTGAAAACTTTTAATGAAAAACGAGGGTATGAGGGTAAGTAGAAATATAAATACCTTCAGTGGTGACCCATCATTCTTTTCTTTTTTTTACTGTTTTGCATGTTATTTTATCATTAATATGTGTCATACAGCAGTTTGCAAACAATGTAAAAAATATGTATTTTTGAGTTAATAAAGCTGCATACAAACATGCTCTCTTTTTTGCTTTCTTGAGTAAGGCAGCTCCAAAATGCAGGTGTTTCAGCCTAGCTCAGTGCATTCTGTGGTGGTGAGGCAGCCAGCTGAAAATACTGAGCGTAGGGGTTAATGTTCTATACTTGGCCGTGATTGGCTCAGTGTTCTGTCACTCATGAGGACACTACGTCACCGCAAAATCTATAGGTAGAGCTCGAAAATTCAAGCCCATTGGGTGCTGCCATAGAGTTACGTTAGAAGTGCCCATCCAAGAAGGCTAAAGGTCATTGGCCACAGATAAATGACATCAAATCACGTAATATATACCGTAGCTTTACCGTAGTATGGTCAACATCATACTTTCAAAATCTTTTCTAGCAAGCAAGCAGACATCATCTTAAATCATGTCGACAATCTACTGGCAAATAATTTGAAGAGAAATTATAGATAAAACGTATCGGTGCTACTGGACATAAACATTACACAATTCGTTGGAAATCGCAAATTCAACAATGAGTGGTTTGGAAGGTATCAGTGGCTAACTGCAAGTGTTGCAAAGCAATAACTAGCCTGCTATTTAGTGGAGTGGGTGTGTGGTCCAAGTCTGGTTTGAAGGGTCTCTTTTCCAAGCTTAAAAGGACAAACATTCAACACCATGGGCCATAAAAGGTTGAATACATTGGCCAGGCTGTCAATCCAGCATGACTTCTGCCGCGTTCAAAACAACTGGAAAATTTGAACTGGGAAATCACAGACTTCAGTGAGATCAAGACAACTGGGAGCTCGGAAGAAAACCAGCTCCTACTAGGAAAACACATTTTGAACGTTCACCCAACTCAGGAACTCTGTCCTCTTTCTTGGGTTCCAACCTGAAAATCACTGACGTCATGATTCAACCTTGTTTTTTTTCTAGACTTTCCAGTTGTCTTGAAAGCACCATAAATCCAGACTTAGATTTTTTTTATTTAACTTGGCAAGTCAGTTAAGAACAAGTTCATGTTTACAGTGACAGCCTACCCTAGCAACACTGGATGTGATGCAGCCTGGATTTGAACCAGGCACTGAAGTGATGCCTCTTGCACTGAGATGCAGTGTCTTAGACCACTGCTCCATTTGGGAACCATGACCTTCCTGTTCAAGTGGGCACAGCACAACAAGGTAGGTCCAAAAATCTATTATTCTATGTTGCTGCATAAAGGATGTAATATGCCAGGGAGATATGTATACTGTAGCTAAGAAAGTCATACTAAGTGTGTGTAAGCTGTTAGAAGCCCATGTGCCTCACTCTAATAATTTGGTCCCTTTCCACCTCATAATTTAGCTTACTGTTCTGACTTGGTTGTGCACATGTAGCCTATAGCCTGTTTTAGAGAAATGTGATCATTGAATATTGTAAGATCTTTCATTGTCTGCTTATATGCCCCCTTTATTTATCTGCGGTTCGGACTTGGTGTACAGGGAGAATACTGTAAGAACGGTCCATATTCTGATTTCTGTCGCTGTACATTTCAAAATTTCTGAACAAATAGTTATATTCACTACTGTCCTCCTAGCTCGCTCATTAATGTCTTAATCCAAATTACGGATTGCCTCTTATCCGCTCGTCATCCCACTTATGCCATAGTTCGTACATCTCAATTGTCCGTAGAAACCATATTTTCTTAAGCAAGTCAGAAATATCAGTTATGTTTTTTTAAAAGCAGTAAATTAGGCTGAATGAAATGTTTCACTGCCAGACAAGGCTCCGCTGATAGCCAGGTATAGCAGTGGTAAGGATTCCATGGTGCTGGAAAGAAAGCTCTGACGTTCGGACAGCTATATGTGGGCCCTAACAGTTTGTGGGCACCATTTGTCACCGTTATTGTGCAATTCATGTATTGTTTAGTGTTGTGTTTTGTTGTGTTGTGTAGTGGCTTTGCTGGCATGCATCTACATATATTTTGGGGAGTTTGGTCCACCAAGACTTACATGCTAAAATCACCACTGAATTACATTCCAAGATTTACACTCATTGGTTGAGAGAGAGGAAGGTTAAACAGCAAGCATGAGGAATGTGAATTATTGTGCTTTGCTTATAGGCTATTAGTTAAATAGGTGAATGACATTCTTCACATGGAGAAGAAATAAGACGCTACGCTGATGATGATACGTTTGTATTCATTCCCACTATATCCGTATAATAGGAAACAAAGCGAATTACGTTATGCTTACTGAATTAAGAGCATCCAGAGCAGCCTTCCTGATTGAACTTGAGCTGCAGGGAAATGACAAACATTCCCAAATAGGATGGCAAAAATGTAATATCTTTCTCTCTTTTGGTCTAATCACTTCCATTGTGATCGTGGAGGTGGAAACAAAGACGGGGAATTGGCTTCTGGAAGGTTGTGATTCTGATGGATTCTGTCGGAATGATTGACAGCAGCTTATGGCCCCTTGTGCATAGGCATGTGGCTCACTGCATTAACCATACTCTGCCCTGAGTGAGGTGAGCTCTCTCTTTCTCCTTTCTATGCACAGAAAACATTTGACCTTTTATGAACACATTTCATGCAATTTTACTACACTTTATATAACTGGACACATCAACAGAATATTTATTAATGCGACAAAGATGACTGGGTAGCCTACTCTACTGACACTGACAAAACGATCAATTAAAGCAACACTGTCTGATCCATATAATAGGCCTACGAGAAGTGGAGACAAATACAATATGATTTCCGTCTCACCGGGAGGAGGAAATTATTGTCCAAAAACAAACTTTCAAGTGGCACTGACCCAACAAGGGATAAAGAGTAAATATGCACACTCAATGGCACTATTGGCTCTCCACTGGTGCCAATAAGACACGTTATACTGTTCACTTAATTATGTTGAGAATTTTGATAACTAAAAGACAGATTAGAGCCTTCTCTTTACAGCAATAGCCATTTGCTTTCCAAACTACAGTATGTTTTCCCACGATTGTATTTAGAAATATTGCAATAAGCCTGGCTGGGCCTCTACTTTTCATTGACAGTCAACTCATTTTGCGGGGCCTTTCCGACTGTAGGCAAAGCGATTCAAAACAAACGACAGCTTATTTGATCATAGAAGCTAATGATCGTCTGTGGCCAAATCATGCTTTCTGGTTTAGTAGCTTATTTTGAATGATTGTGTTTATTTCTGTATAGACAGGAGTAGGCTAATTAGGATATATAATAATGGACATTTAATTCAGTTTACTGTCGAGGAAGCTTAGCTTTATGGACGCGCCCCTCTGCCAGTTGGTCTCTGGGGATTATAACCCTCCCAGCTGTGTGTAATTAAAAGAGCATAAAGACAGATCAAGTGCTTTCCTCAACTCCCAGTTCCAGTTCAATGTACTGGGAGGCTGATAGAGAATCCACTGGGTGCCCTGTCTGTCCATGACGCAGAATGGGAAAATATCATTTTGTTTTGATTAGTTTATCTGAGTGGAGGGTAGCTAGCTGTCTCAGGCCCTGCTGTTTTACCCTGTGTTTTCCTTTACCCGTGGGCTATCTTAATAATGCAGTCAGTGAGGGGTTATATATTTAGCAAACCTATTATTCAATTTTACTCGGAGGACTCTTAACCCCCAGGCAGACCTCTCAGCAAATTAATTGGCTCACATTTTTAGAATTGAGTGGCTGCAGACTATTCTAAGACATTGTCAACCTTTATTAACCCACTCAAAAAGACAGCCAGAAGTTTGTTGAATTCCCAATGTGTTATCATCATGCTTTCAACCATCTAAAAGAAAAATCAAATTCCAATAGAAATAAAATTGTCATCGAAGTTGAAATGGGAATATAACTTCAGATATTTTGTATTTACAGTATACAACAACTTAATGTGTTATCATTGTGCTTCATCTAATAGCACAACTGTCACGCCCTGACCGTAGAGAGCTTTTTATGTCTCTATTTTGGTTTGGTCAGGGTGTGATTTGGGTGGACATTCTATGTTCTTTTTTCTATGTTTTGTATTTCTTCGTTTTGGCCGGTATGGTTCTCAATCAGGGACAGCTGTCTATCGTTGTCTCTGATTGGGAACCATACTTAGGTAGCTTTTTCCCACATGGTTTTGGTGGGTAGCCTAATTTCTGTTTAGTGTTTTCACCTTACAGGACTGTTTCGGTTATTCTCTTCTTTATTGTTGTTATAGTGTTCAGTTTTAATAAAACAAGCATGAACACTTACCACGCTCCGCTTTGGTCCGATGATTCCTCTTCTTCAGACGACGAATATCGTTACAACAACCAAATGACAAGGATTGCAGTTAAGGTTACACTAAACGTACATAGTGCAAGTGATCAATGCTGTTCAAGATATTGCGCAGATTATTACAGCAATTGTGAAGATCCCCACAGACCTGTGACCTTTGCATGCTATCTTGAACATGCACGCTTTCAATGATTGCTTTCATAATTACAGTAAGCTAACCTCAAAATGTGGCCATTGAGGTGTTACTCATTTTAAAGATGCACTATGCAGAAATCGCTCCGCCATTTCCTGGTTGGTACAATTCTAATAGTTCATATAATTTCAGTTTATGTGACAAAACAAGCAAGTATAGTGCAGAGAATCATTGTACCATCTAAACTGCTGTGAAATATATTTTCCATAACCAAAATCGTTGTATTTTTAGCTGTTTGAAGCTGGTGTACAAAACCTAAAGTAAAATATGCAAAAATGAATTTAAGAATAGGAAGCAAAGAAATAGCGCACATAGAATAGATCTACCGCTTCTTAAACGTGCTTTCAATGAGAATGACAGATATATAACAAACATTTCTATGTGATTTGGTCGAGTCGCCCCTAAAAAGTTACACATCGCAGCTTTAAGGTTGAATAAAAAGGGGTACTGTTACATTAGGTTGAAAGAAAGCCTTAACTTTAGGCTATTTACTGTATTAGAAAAAGATTGTGGAATTGTGTTAGGTTGACAACGCATGGTAGTTTCATCTGAGTCACTGGCTTAATACTACTATTCTTTAACTTTTTTTGATTTAGTTGGAGACGTGAATCCAACATATATTTTGTTAACTTTTCAATAGGTTATTTACTGTATTGCAAAAGCGATATTGAATTATGTTTGGTTGTCAACAAATTCCAGTTTGTCTACAATTTTTTTTTTTTTTTATCTCAACCAAGAATCAAAGTTAAAGAATAGGATCACTACCTCAAAACACAACCCGAAAGAACAATCCTTGGATATTTTTTTAGAATTCACAGATAAATTGGTCAACGTGGAAAACTAAAGGCATAGAAATCAGAAATTACTTTGTAACAGGGAATACATTTATTTCCATGAGAGAATTAAAAAGCCATTGTGGACAGACCAATGTAGATATTTTCAAATACATGCAACTTAAAAGTTACTTATCACAAAATTGTAATTTGAAACCTTTTGGACATCAGAGCAACCTTGAGGGAATTTTATTTGAGTCAGAAAAGGATGTTGATATGATAGGTAAGATATACAAAACCTTGCAGAGAGCCTATCCAACTGACAATCTCTTTGAAAAAAATATAAACTATTTGAACCAAGACTAAAAGAACTGATGTTGGCAAAAGAAAATGTATGCTTAATCCAGTATAAACTAAACTAAAATTCACAAATGCTACAACGGCAGAGTCTTGTCTTAAGTGTAAAACTAACAATGACTCAATAATGCATGCTTTTTAGGAATTCTCCAAAAGTTATGGGCAGAAGTATTGCAATGTAAACTTACTTTTAATCTGTCTGTCTTCATATTTCAAGACATGGCATAAGGAGAGCTCTCCAGTAGTTACCAAAACATTCAAAGGCCCTTTTCTCAAAAGTGAGTTTACAAGTGTATCAACTTCCAAAGCAGGATTACTTTCCCATTGTTCCTCAAAAATGCAGAGTATGATATATCATTTTGTAACTCTGAGTCTCTACCTTTTACCAATGTAAAAAACCCAATTTCAAATGTTGATACATAAGACTGGATCCAGGTGGCGAGTCACATATGGGGGTGTAGTGAGATAACCAATAGGCTGGAAGATTCTCTTCTCATCTTGAAAAAAATGTATACTAAAAACATGGAAATAAATTAAACCGCCATCATTAACACAATGGAAAAATCGAACGATTGATTATTGAAATATTGAAGTAGCATGTGTCATGTGGCAGACAATAATGCAGGAACTAGGGATGGGGTTGTGAGCATGTGGGTCTGGACAGATGAGATGTAGCCGTTGTTTGTGTGCGTCTTTAAGTTGCTTGTATGTGTATGTTCGTATCTGGTGTGAGAAAAAAAAAAAATATATAAATAAAATATCATTTTAAAAAAAGACCAAAAAAAATTGACAAAGTGTGTAAATGATAAGTAGGAGACGTGAAGGGAGGGGGAAGATGAGCAACAGCTACTTACAAAATCTATGTAGAGAATCCTGCACAGAAGCTTCGGGACCTTTAGTTCCCCCCCCCCCCCCTACAATGGCCTTTAAAAAAAAAACTGTTTCCATTTCTCATTGAGCTGCTACTGTGCACATGCTGAGTAAAATATGCATGCTGTTTTAGAAGAGAACAGTCTTTTGGGGAATTCGTATCACATTAGCTGTGGACGATAATTTTTAACCAAACGGCAGCCCTGTATGTAGAAATGGAGCCTAACAGAACTGAGGCAGCAATCACAGGCAATAATCAGCTCTGGGAGCCTCTACACTGGCCTGGGCAGCCCCTGGAGACACTACCGTGGCAGCAATCATAGGCAATAATCAGCGATTTGATATCTTCTCCCACAAAGGAGAGCTCGGATACAGCAGGGAACCACAGAGCATAGCAGCATACCATGCGGCAGGGAATAAGAAGGACCTAATCCACATGCACCTGTGTGGGAGAAGGTTAAGGACTTCTCAGGCGATAGCACACCTCTCTTCTGACATCTCTCTCTCACACTCCACCATCCACTCTGAGTCAGATTGCCTTCTCCCGGCTCTGCCAGAGTAACGTCTATCCTTCACCTGTATGGATGATAGAGACCCACCAGTGAAAACCAAGAGAACTGCCCAGCAACATGCACAACGTCATTCATGGTCTTCTGTATAGAGGTGATTCTTGGTGTTTCAAAGGGTTTCAGAATGAGGTCATTCAGGGAATTCATGGAGGGTTTCACCAATGTATCTGTAGCCAAGGAGACTCTGCTTGTCTCCAGTCCCAGGCAGCTCCTCTCCTCTACCATCAGGCTGCGTCTAATAGATCTGGCTGCTGTTAACCTGTCTGACCCACTCTCTCTCTCTTCTGTCTCTCTTCATTACCACGACCCCCTCCTTAAATCACCATCCCCACCACCTCTCCACCACATCCATATTTACCAGGCCGTATGCTAATATGGGTCCCCTCATTCTGAGGTGGTTAAGTGAAGGTTAGAGAAGCGTTGTGCTGATGTGACAGAAGGCTTCTCTCCTCCAGGGCAATGGCAATACACATCTGCAGTTCTAGAAGAATGTGGCTAATGCATAGAACAGGCCTTTCACAGTAGCCTACTGTATATGGACTCGAAGACAATAATAGCAACAATGTTGTAATGGTGTTATTTACTCAAATTATATCAGAGCTGTGATTCAATGTATGGTTCTCTGTACCCTGATTTGACTATATTGTGCAGATATCAAGGAAACTAGTCTAGGCATTGCGTAAAAATAGATGTACTGTAACAGTTAGATAACCTGTCCTTTGGAGCTCAGTTGGTAGAGCATGATGTTTGTAACGCCAAGGTAGTGGGTTCAAGTCCCAGAACCACCCATATGTAAAGTGTATGCATGCATGACTGTAAGTTGCTTTGGATAAAAGGGTCTGCTAAATGGTATTAACTATCATTTTATTACAGAACTGAACATCCTAATTAATTATTTACAGTATAGATACAGAGCGATGAAGAGCAAGGCACTGTATGTATTGTGCAATAGCCCATGCAGTCTGCTCCTACATCCTTCCACTGTGTTCCACCTGGGTAGCGGTATGGAAACATGGTATTCCTGGCACTACCAGCACTGCCAGCCTTGCGTCCTGTGTCCTGCGCTCTGAGTCCACCCAGCGTGGCATGCACCATGTCCCGTGTCCCATCTGTCACTACGTGCCCTATAATCCTGTGTCTGTAACTGATCTAATGATACTCCAATGTCACTCAGCTCCTATGACAGAGGACTGAGGACAGGAAGGGGAAGAGTAAGTAAAGCAAAGCCCTGTGGATGAGTTGTAATCCTGGCTGTCAAGAGATAACAGGCTTTTTTAATTGGACACGATTGATATTTACTGTCGGTTGATGTAAAGGACGGAGTCAAACATACAGTGAACACACACAAACTTTATTGTGTAAGCACCAGATGTCCCTCCCTCTTCTTTACTAAGACTCCTTAAGCAGACGTCAATATTATTGAGTATCTTTGTACCAGCTCTTGGCCGTGTTCTGTGTTCTGTCTCCTGAAAATCCTGCTTCCAATACGACTCTCCCTAATTCCCTCCCGTGTATGCCTGGCATGTTTCTGACATTCCGCTCCAAGACGAGGTTATTTGAAATGCATCTCTTCTCCCCCCGACTTGTGTGTTGTGCTTATACTATGCAAACGGCATGTCATAAAGCGAAGCACAGCTCAAATCACTCCCAGGCAGCAGCACAGTCGTGGTGATTGTATCAAACTAAACTCTAACAAGCTGTCAGCTCTGGTTTGATAGAGCATGCATCACTGCTGATGGGCTGGGCTGGCCTCCACATGGACAGACAGGTCTCATTCGTAACGTGTCAACCAGTTGTTTCCTCCCTCTCTCTCTCTCTCTCTCTCTCTCTCTCTCTCTCTCTCTCTCTCTCTCTCTCTCTCTCTCTCTCTCTCTCTCTCTCTCTCTCTCTCTCTCTCTCTCTCTCTCTCTCTCTCTCTCTCTCTCTCTCTCTCTCTCTCTCTCTCTCTCTCTCTCTCTCTCTCTCTCTCTCTCCTATCCCTTCCTGTTTGGTTTTAGCAGTGTTTCCTTCCGCTCCAATATTGCGTCTCAGGTTGATGCTGTCCTGTGATGCAGCAAAGGCATGCAAATAGACGGGGAGGGAAGAGCACTGCACATTGGATTGGAGATAGGGAGTCATGGAGAGAGTGGGGAAATGAGAGAAACTCAGTCAATAGTGTCATACTGGCAGCCGGCCATGTATGGGAAGGGCCCAGTGTGTGTCTTCCCCTGTCTGTCTGCAGGGGTAGATCCTATGGGCCAGGGTCAACAAAAAGGCAAGTAAAATGGGAGCAAACAGTCGATATGGCCCTAAAGTGTTTAATTCCCTGATTTAGTATGGAGAGAGAGAGGCAACGTAGTGGTCAGCATCTGAAAGCCTTTTGTGAGGCAGAAACCTGCACACTCTCTATCTCCCTCCCTTTCAATAGCAACATCAAAACAAAGAGTGTAAATAATTATGTAGTCACCGTTTTCAATGTAATACCAGTATCAGGTAATAATATAGGAGACTGTGGGCCTACAACCTACAACCAGTATTTCAGTACCTCGGCTGTTAGACAGGGAGTGCTAGTGCTTGATAAGAAACGAGACCAGGGAAATACTGAATGAGAGTGTGAGCGAAAGAGAGAGAGAGAGAGAGAGAGAGAGAGAGAGGGAGATGATAGAAAAATCAGACAGTAAGGGGAGAGACGTGAATCAAACTAGCAACGAGACTGCTCGTTTAAACCGTATGAAAGGCAGATGAAATGAGCTCTAATGAGCATCTTTCTCTGCCTCTCGTGCTAAACTTTGGACTCCGTGTGGTGGGATTCGTTGACGGTGACAGGTTGTAAAAGAAGGAATTCCATCACTATTTTTAAAGTCACACGCGGATCTGGGGGGCGTGGAAGGCTGAGCACACAGACCATTTGGCTCGTGGAACACCACACTGAAAGTGGTTTAGCCTATGTGGATTGTTGTACCGCTCGACCTGCTTGTAGTGCTCCAGCATACCCAAAACCTTTGGACACAACGCGGTTCGTGCGGTCGTGCTCATTGGTACGGTATTACTTTGTTTTCAAATGATATTTTCTGTCAATTTCCCATCAGTGGAAAAGCCTACGGCAATACTTTCTAATCCGACTGTATGGAACAATTCTTCGTTTTAACAAATCATGTTCTCTGCCTAAAGCCCTTGTTTATGGTGACCACTTGTGAGCCAGGCATGTCAATATGGACGAGTAACATCGATGGCGAAATGACTCCGGGGATTTAATAGCTGTCACCGCAGCCGCTGAAATCATATCGTGAAAATATTGGCAGGTGACAAATTCACCTGAAATCAGCCTACTTCTTTTCACTGACCCTTTTCAACAGACGGGTGTATTGGATATAGCACAGGGACCGCATATCTTCCATATTCCCTAAAGGAAATAGTACGATTTTGAACTGCATACAGTTTATTGGGATTGAGTCATGGATTACAACATGTGCATTGTGTGTTCTCGATGCTTAGACCGCATTATTTGCCAACAGATTTGGTGATTTTCATTTGCATTCAACAATGAGATTTCAAATCCGTTTGGGAAAGTAATTATAGGTGAAGTGCTCTGTTCTGGATTCTCTACATTACTTACAACACCCAAACATGACAAGCACCGGACCCGTTATCGTGTTTGAGTGGTTGAAGACCCTCCAGCTCTCTATGTATGTGGAGTCCTTCGTGGATAACGGCTACGATGATCTGGAAGTTTGCAAACAAATTGGAGACCCCGACCTGGATGCTATCGGTGTATACATACCGCACCACCGGCAACGGATCCATGACGCGGTGAAAAGGCTGAAAGACGAGGATAAGGAAACGGCGGCGGGGCTGTATTTTACGCTTGAGCCGATGCCCCCCGCGTCTGAAATGTACACCAGCCATCTGGTGGACCAGTACGATTCCAAACTGCGGGCGTCCAAGTCTTGGACCGAATCGAACAGTGACCGGGTGGGGGGGAAAGGGGGCGCGTATCTGGGCGCACAGAGGAACCTGACGCTTGGCAACCGGAGGGAGTTGATGATTTACCCCAAATTGAAGCTGAAGATCATGATTAGAGATAAACTAATCAAAGATGGAGTCAACCTCGCCAGGCCGCCATACTCAAACAAGGTAAGATCACCATCAAGGCTACCTCTTACTGGAAAGCTTTATAGCCAATGCATAACAACCTTATACTCAATCTCATGCCACTCAAAGGATCATCCATCAACCAAAGCTTTTTGAATCAGAGCAAGATACTACTCATGAATTACATGTCGGGTTTGGGCATCATAGATATGGGCAGTTTCATTGTAACGGAATTGCGCTGAGACTCAGATGTTGTACTGGTATGCCAAACAAAAACAAATTGTTCCTTCCAATGTTCCCTCATATTTTTTTCGGCACTGAGCAAATTTCAGGTCTGCTGAGAGCAAACTTGAACGTTGTGAAAATTGTGTGCAACTTCCAGCGCGCTTACTGTGAACAGTGAGGCTGTACCTGCTTGGAATTACAGTTGTAACAGTGTCCATGTGGGCTAATGTGGCTATTTGATCACAATCTAGGCCTATCAGAGTGGCCTACCATCAAAAACAATGGAGAAAATGCATCCCATAACATTTTAACATGGAAATAGCTGTTCTATCATTCAGCCTACAGTAGCACCCAATGTGTGGCGTTCAATGTAGGTCTACATTCCTTGAGAAATTAACCTGTTTATTTACTTGTCCTTCAGACAAGGAAGTGACTGAAAATGTTGTTGTGTTGTTTGATGCAACATAGCACTCTGCAAAATAAAATGTATTAGAGAATCAGACAAACTAGGCTACCCTCTTCCTTTTGGCTACTTAGCTTATTCAAGCCTGTCTCAAAATGCAATACTGACCCTTTAAGAAAAAAAAAAGCTCATTATCTGACTTGCTTTTCAAAGATGTCAAGAAATGTACATGTTTTGTGCTCTTGTAGGAAGCAATCACTCCCTTATTGCTGACTACAAATGATCTATAACTGGGCTAATAACTCACTAACTAGCAAAGGATATGAACAAAATGTGCACACGTGGCTACATGCAGCTCTTGCTTTGATCTCAAAATAAGCACATCTACTCACTAAAGCTCATGCTGTAAACACAGTCCAGTTCAAAGTAAATGGCACAGATCCATATATGGCAATGGTCTATTTTCATATAGGCCTACTGCAGCTCTGATTGTTTATGAGGCACCAGTGCGTGTCAATGCAATAGAATCCTACTCCGATGCGTTCTGCCTACAACGAAATCTATTGCATAGTTTGTTTTGTTTCGGTATGTTGCATTGAAAGTGGCCAATATTGCTTTGATTTGATCACAATTGCCACAGTAAAGGGAAACGTTGATAGTGTTAACAGGGAAAAAATCTAGAACAGTGGTCACCAACCTTTTCTGAGACGAGATCACTTTGAGTCAAAATGCAAGATGAGATCTACCGCTCAGATTTTTTTTAACATGACTTAAAAAAACATATGCTTATGCAACATTAATCAATTAAAACGTGCAGTAAGCTATAGGCCCAATACATTGTCACTGCATATTGGCTTTGCTTGAATTGTCCTGCCAATGCATTGTAGTTCGGGACATTTAAAAAATATATATTTCAAAATTTGGGGTCGACTATATGATCACACCCAGTGGCATTCCTTCATTCAGGCCAGGTGGTGCAGAGCCACCAAACATTGTTTGCATGTTATTTTGGCATTAATACGTGTCACATATCATTTTGCAAACAATGTAAAAATTAAGTGTTTATAAAGCTGTATACTAAGATGGTCTCTTTTTTGCTTTCTTAAGGCAACTCCAAAATGCAGCTGTTTCAGCCTAACTCAGTGCTTTCTGCGGTGGTGGGGCAGCCAGCGGAAAATACGAAGCGTAGGGGTTGGTTCTTGCGCCGTGATTGGCTCAGTGTTCTGTCACTCATTGGGACACTACGTCACAGCAGTGCTTGTTGTAGCGCTGAGGGGAAATAGGAAGAACGCGCATTTTATGGGTTATAAAAGTGTTGAATACAAAGTGTTGACAGTGCTGAGTAAGAACTTAAACATGAACTCACTCATAAAAACAGCAGCTTTATTCGTTGTATTCGTTGACAGTCTCTCTCTAGTCATGGTTTTAAACATTTTGAAATATCATAGTATCAACTTTGCTGTAGCTTTCTTTTATACCTGCTATGTTACTGCGGACACGGTCATCTGAGCCATCCGATTGGCCAGCAGTAGGCCCATAGTTCACATTATTTGTTCTCTGGGCCCGCCGGGAAGGCACAGTTTGTACCTTCAGACACATGAAATGGTTCAAAATGGCAACAGTTTGCCTACCCAGCTGAATCGGGTGCACCTACCGCCAACAGCCTGAGACCCCCCCCAAAACAATAGGAACATAAGGCTTTATCGTTGGATTTTTTACAGAAATGTTTGGCGATCAACTAGGAATGTCTTGGAGTTTTACGGTTGGTGACCACTGCTCTAGAAAGTTGAGTGAAGTTCAGTCTCGTGCTTCTCTCTGTGGGCTGATATTTCTGTGTGCCAGTCCCTGGGAGCTGTCCAGTAGTCTTGGCTGCTGTGCGCGCACACAGCTTAGAGGGAACATTGGCTATGTCATGACACCTTGAGTTAGATTATTTTTTAAATTATCTTTTGGTTATTGAACTACAGTAAATGAAGTGGATTTACACCAGGTAACAGAATTGACATAACATCATTTCTTTATGAGTCCCTGATCTGTACTACACAGAAATGCATAATTATGGTATGAATGTCATTCTCTTTATGGTGATGTATCCTATAAAGATACACAAAGGTAGAAATATGCAACATCCTCCTTTGTACATTTGGGTATTATTCTACACACATTATTATTACATTATTCTGGCTATTATTTTAATGAGCTGTGCCCCAAACAAGACCACATTTGGTTGGTCCAGAACCAATCATAGACCTCTGTGTTTCACAGGTTTGGACATCAAAGTACAGCTCAGTACAGCACAGCACAGTAGAGTAGAGTTCAGTAAAGTAGAGTATAGTCCAGGACACTACAGTAGAGTAAAGTACAATACAGTACATTATAGCGTACTCAACTCTAGTGTGCTAGACTATACTCGACTGAACGTTAACATTTACTGTACTGTACTGTACTGTACTGTACTGTACTGTACTGTACTGTGCTCTCCAAACTTGCGAAACACAGGCATCTATTGGTCTAGTGAAGCAATCATTGATCTACGTTTGGGCCTAATCAAGGCCGGTCCAGACCGTAACAAAAAAACAATGTCTGTGGACGTTGAATTCGAGGCCATGGCAGACAGACCAAATTTCAACTACTTTTCAACGTCCATGAACATCCGGTGTCATCAGTGCTCATTGGGTAAGGATGCTGGTTACAGTACATGGAAAGAGAGGGGGCTCACGGTGTCACAAAGAGAGGTGACGTTCACTGGGGAGGGAGAAGAGGGCGGCAGAGAGAGGGAGGGGTTGTCCAGACGGTTTTCACATTTGCTTTGACCACCAGACGAAAGAGAAAGAAGACCGTTATGAGCTGAACATAACATGTATGCAGGTGGAAGGGAGAACTGTAGCAGGTGACCCAACTGTGGTTTATGACTACTATCATTTCCCATTTGGTAACGGAATTTCGAGTTTGAGTCACTTAATAATTCATAAACCAAATAGATATTAGTGAAAACACTGCGACTAATTGGTAGGTCTACTTTTAGTTGTTACTTCAGTGAATTTTCATTATCCTCTCCCCACTTTAAAACAAAATATAAGTGTTGATATTAGTTGGCAGGGGTCTTTACTTCAACATTATTGTGTTTTGATGTATTTCTGATACATTTTGAGACTTTTTCTGGTAGTTGTTTTTAAGACCCATTTTCCATCTGTTTGAGCAGAAATCAAAGCTAATTTGCTTATTTCTACTATTTAGGAAATAACATATTGAAACATGTATATCTGCCTTAATAAAAATAAAAAAAGACTCTTAGCTTTCATATGACACCAGATTTGACATGCTCCTATGAATTTCACGTTGGTGCTCATGAGTCCTTTTACATGGAAATGCCCATATGCATCTCAGATGAAGTGGTTATTGATCAGAGGCTGAGCCATTTACTGTATGTCAGGACTCAGGAGAGCCCTGTCTGGCCCTATTTTCCCCTGGGGTTGTGTGAGTTAGTGAGCGCTGCCTTGGTAATGGCTGACTGCTGTGGATCAATGATCAGGAAGAGCCTTCATTCACTCTCTGATTTCCTGTATATGCAGAGAGAGGGACGGACTTGTACTTGGTTGATTGATTCACACTTACCTGTCTAGGGTTTCTCACCTCGACACAGACCCCTTTGAGGAATTGGTGGATCAACCTGCGACACGCCCATAATGGTCCATGCCATTTGAGTTGATTATTATGTGTCGTCAATGATTAGCAGCACTTTAAATGGAGGGTGTCCAAGCTGCTGTTTTTCTGCTGGAACTCATGTGAGGAAGCAGATCGAGAGCATCTTTATACCAAATCACTGGCTCAACATCAGATGCTCCGCCTGTTGAGGGCTTACTCAATGACAACTCTGTTAGTAGTGAGCGAGCGAAACGCACACACACACGGCTTTTGTCAACACGGGCGTGCATTTCATGTCGATAATTAGATGAGAGATGTCAACCATTCCTGAAGAGATCAGTGTTTTACTCTACAGAGCATTTCAGAGGATTATCCTATGCACATGTATTTGGAAGCTTTCCACTAGAATTTATTTGGGATTTACCCGGGATCAAATTTCAATAAGTCTGGAGACTGTTAATTTAGGTGTTTTGTCAGCACTTCTTCTGCTTCGTTTGTATTCCGACCATTATCCTTTTCTCATAAATTGGAATCCCACCGAGATTTGGGATTTTTATGGGATTATGGGTTTACATCACACTGAAACAATGTGTTGCCTCCAGAGGGTTAAACTATCCCTCCCTTTGAAGGCTATATTTATTTAGAGCTAAATCTTTGACATTGAAGCTTTGGAGTGGAATGAAAGGTTCAAGGTCTTTGTGTGTGTGTGTGTGTGTGTGCGTGTGCGCGTGTACACAGTATTTGTGTGTGAAACCCTGCAGTAGAATGTGATCCAGACCAGTGCTTTTCTCCTCAGGATCGAGTTAAGTGTGAGGAGCCCTCAGTGATGGAACTGTGACCAGCTGGCCTCTGATTGGTCAGTGAACGGTTCTCCTTTCTCTGCCCTTGAGACGAGACATCTACTCGATGGAGATGGTAGTGGGGGAAATAGACCAGAGCTACTGACAGTCGACAAGATAGCTGTCTCAACGAGGCTTACACAGTATATCAGCATAGATAAGCCAGTATAGGTTGTGTAGAAGGTTCAGTGTCTGGTGTTCAGCTGTTTGCGCTGTTTCCCTGTTTGTTTGTGTGCTCATGTATAGACACAGTACTTCCGCCAGCATAGCTCAGTGACGATCCTCTGAAGTGTCGTTGACTGCCACGTTCTTGTGAGGCTATAGGACCGTAAGCCAACGCTTCACTACAAGTACTCTACTGGGAGACATAAATACCCATGATCCTTATCTCGACCACAGGGAGCCCTTGTCTAGGAGAGAGAAACGGGTTATCATTGCTCCTGAATGTAAACACATCTCCTATGATTGCGCTGTTCTAGATCTCTCATTGGGGAACAATACTAGCAGTAAAGATGGTGTTTGGCGTGTAATTGATGTGTGCGGTGCAGCCATATGACTTGCTAATAGCTACTTAGATAATACACTTATACTAGTCCTTTCGAAGTCGTCTTTGCATTTTCCTAACTGAGAAGAGACTTTGACACCATGAACGACAAAAGCTTTTAAAAAAAAAGAAGAGGAAAACCAATAAACTGAAATTATATTTTCTTCCCATACCGGTGCCTGAGGTTAGGAAGGCCTACAATTAGAGCTGTGTTGCTTTTCTCTGGGAGAGCTGCAGCAGTAATCAGGGATTTGGAGCGCCATGGCTCGTCCCCTCGCTGTGTTGTGGTGACACTGTTGCCATTCCAGAGCATGGAGGCTGAGGAGACAGAAGGACGGGGGGGGGGGGGGGGGGGTAGCATATTCTCTGTATCCAGTCTATGCTATCTACAAGATACATCTAGCCATATTGAACCACATACCCAGTGTAACTCTGCCCCTAAAACACAAAGAGATTTGTGGTCAAGTCATGGCATTTATGCAAATGAAAGTGGAGCTGTTCAATTGAGTTCAATGGAGCAATTTGAAAGATTGCCCTGTCTTCATGCGCCAAAAGGGATGCATAAACAGCAGCAGTAAACGGGATGGTGCTCTAGCCTATATTTCCTCTTTAACACATGAGGTGGAATGGATAGGAAGGATAGCTCGTTAAATGTTATGGCTTCGCTACGCTGATTTGAATCTCTCCACTTTTAGTTACAGTGGCGTCCACAATCTGGCAGTCAATGAATGTTCGTGTTGTAGGGTTTTAGATATAGCAGCCCCTGTCCTATCTTCCACCATAATAGTCTCTCTCCTCTATAAGCCCTGTGTCTGTGTGGTTAGGAAGTGGAAGTGAAACACATGGAGATGCCCCCATTGTTTGGCTGCAGGCTGATGGAGCCACATCTTTTCACTAGTGCTGTGTTTTGGATTTCCAATTTCCGCCCATTGAATACCACTGGAAGGCAAGTGTCCAGCATTGTCCTGGTAGGATGGTGATAAAACCATTGGGTGTCATGCAGCGAGGATGATTGTAAAGAGATAACACATTGTTTTTGCTGCTCAAACAGAAACAGGGCTGGAATCAGTGAGTGGAAAGAGGATTGGGTTAGAATTTAGGAAGGGTAAGCTGTTCCTAGATCAGGGGCAACTTTACACCATTTGTTCAAACCTGAGAGCAGTTGATTCAGTATGCAGGGAGTTCATGTGAGGCTTGTGGCTTAAATGCTCTTTGCCAATTTGAGATCGTCACCTTGCATGCTTCACTCTCACCTCGCTTCCTTTCTTAGTTCTTTAACTATAATGAACATCCCAGCTTCCTCGCCTTTCAGGAAATTAGCTTTCTGTTGGAGATGGCCTCTTGTTGGCCTAATGAGAACCTGGCCACGGTCCACCTCAGTACCCCTGCATTGTGGCTATAGAAACCAGACTGATGTACTGCCAAGCCATAGTGTGAAAAACCGGGCTTGTCTATAGGGGCTTAACTTCCAGAATGTTTCAGATATTAGTACGGTGGTCATACCAATGTGATACTAATGTGTTTATAGTGTAGTACTACCTAAAATAATAGACATTTCTATATTACAATTGTATAGCATGCATCATCCATATCGTTCTTCCCCACTGATATAGCCGCAGATAAACAACACCTCTTAACCATCTCTCTGCTTTCTCACAAAGACGAGACGTTAGGCTCCGTTTTTACATAATAAAGAGCTTTTTCATTATTGATACTGCAGGCATCCGAGTCATTTGGTAAAGAATTTTCATTTAGCCTATATTTCTGCCAGCAATTTGTGTTCTCCATGTTGCACTGCACCGTACTGGCTGGCTTGCTTCCACGAGATGGGAAGCGGAGGCCCATCAGAACAAAACGGGTCTGGTGTTTGCCATGGTTTCGGCTTTACCCTTTAAAAGGTGTAATAAACCACTGGCTCGTAAAAAGGAAGTCATAAAATGTCAAGGACGGCCCTTGCGGTCTTGAGTCAGGGAGAGAAAGTGAATTGGTGAGGTGAAGTGCAGTCATTGTTTATGTAAAGGATAGAGGAGGGGGAAGGAGAGGATGTAGGGTCATAGAGGGATGGACCACACTCATTCCTTTCAGACAAAACACCCTCAAATTGTTTTACTCCTTGTCTCCTTTAAACTACCACTTAGAAGCTGTTTAATATATCCCAGATCTGTTAGTGCTATCATGCCAACTCCTACGGTCATTGTATTTTCATCTTCTATAGGAGTTTGCGATACAGCACAAACAGACTTGTTACCAGGCTTGGTACGGTGTAATAAACACCAGCACTTGAGAACCTGAATAACATCTGGGTGTGTTGTGGCTAGGTCGCTAGCTAGGTCGCTAGCTAGCTCCCTGATCTTTGACCACTAGTGTGTTTGACCTGCTTGTCAAACACTAGCTGAGCTGGGCTGATCCTGATCAGAGTTGACAAGAGGAAACAGACCATACAGTAGTACAGCCCCTCTGGGTCTCAATGGTTCGAGCTCCTGTACACTACCAGAATGTAACATTATCATTTTGGCTACTGTGGCCTCAGGACTGTGAACTCAGTGCTGTACAGAATGTGAAGCTCTTCCCCAGCTGCCATAGGAACTGGAGAAATACTCAAAACATCTGATATATATGCACCTTCAGTCTTGTCAATTCATTGGCATTTTCTGGCAATTGAAGGAGTAGCCTGCCACGGATTTTCACCATTGAGAATGGTGTGTCTGATTGTTTTATCAGAGCACGACAGGATATTTTAATGGCTGGCTTTCCGTCCAGGCGGCCCACAGACAGACAGTGATGACACCCCTTCTCCAGAGAACAAGTGAAAATGTGGGAAAGCAGTGTAACACTGTATGCAGCTGGCCTTCTCATTTCACTGGGATGTTCTCCCACTGTTTTTTGTCTCACGTGATCGAGTGGCTTTTAAGCAGCTTCTGTCATACTTGAATACATGGTTGTGTGAAGTTGTGGACGTAAATAGACTGTTTGAATTACCCAGAAACACAGTGCAAATGCATCAAATGCTCTATCTAATAATTGACTTAAGCATTTACAGGTACAAAAAATGCAATTGTTTCAAAATATATCATGGCATATTTGCTGTGAAGTTGAAGCCACAGTACACACTCTGCTGTGCTCTGGCACCCCAATGGTGGAACAAACTCCCCCACGACGCCAGGTCAGCGGAGTCAATCACCACCTTCCGGAAACACCTGAAACACCACCTCTTTAAGGAATACCTAGGATAGGATAAAGTAATCCTTCTAACCCCCCCCCTTAAAAGAGTTAGATGCACTATTGTAAAGTGGTTGTTCCAGTGGATATCATAAGGTGAATGCACCAACTTGTAAGTCGCTCTGGATAAGAGCGTCTGCTAAATGACTTAAATGTAAATGTAAATGTAATTCTATACTGGCAAGATATACAGTGCCTTCGGAAAGTATTCAGACCCCTTGACTTTTTCCACATTTTGTTACGTTACAGCCTTAATCTAAAGTGTATTAAATAGTTTTTTCCCCTCATCAATCTACACACAATACCCCATAATGACAAAGCAAAAAAAATGTTTTTTAACATTTTTGCTAATTTATAAACAAAATATGAATTGGAAATATTACATTTACATAAGTATTCAGACCCTTTACTCAGTACGTTGTTGAAACACCTTTGGCAGCGATTACATCATCGAGTCTTCTTGGGAATGACACTACAAGCTTGGCACACCTGTATTTGGGGAGTTTCTCCCATTCTTCTCTGCAAATCCTCTCAAGCTCTGTCAGGTTGGATGGGGAGCGTTGCTGCACAACTATTTTCAGGTCTCTCCAGAGATGTTAGATCAGGTTCAAGTCCGGGCTCTGGCTGGGCCACTCAAGGACATTCAGAGAATTGTCCCAAAGCCACTCCTGCGTTGTCTTGGCTGTGTGCTTAGGTTCATTGTCCTGTTGGAAGGTGAACATTCACCCCAGTCTGAGGTCCTGAGCGCTCTGGAGCAGGTTTTCATCAAGGATCTCTCTGTACTTTGCCCTGTTCATCTTTGCCGCTGAAATACGTCCACACACCAGGATGCTGCCACCATCGTGCTTCACCGTAGGGATGGTGCCAGGTTTCCTCCAGACGTGATGCTTGGCATTCAGGCCAAAGAGTTCAATCTTGGTTTCATCAGACCAGAGAATCTTGTTTCTCATGGTCTGAGAGTCTTTAGGTGCCTTTTGGCAAACTCCAAGTTGGCTGTCATGTGCATTTTACTGAGGAGTGGCTTCCGTCTGGCCACTCTACCATAAAGGCCTGATTGGTGGAGTGCTGCAGAGATGGCTGTCCTTTTGGAAGGTTCTCCCATGTCCACAGAGGAACTCTAACTGTCAGAGTGATCATCAAGTTCTTGGTCACCTCTCTGACCAAGGTCCTTCTCCCCCGGTTGCTCAGTTTGACCGGGCGGCCAGCTTAGTAGGAGTCTTTCTTGGTGGTTCCAAACTTCTTCCATTTGAGAATGATGGAGGCGACTGTGTTCATGGGGACCTTCAATGCTGCATAAATGTTTTGGTACCCTTCCCCAGATCTGTGCCCCGACACAATCCTGTCTCGGAGCTCTATGGACAATTCCTTTGACCTCATGGCTTGGTTTTTGAACTGTCAACTGTGGGACCTTATATAGACAGGTGTGTGCATTTCCAAATCATGTCCAATCAATTGAATGTACCACAGGTGGAATCAAGTCGTAGGAACATCTCAAGGATGATCAATGGAAACAGGATTCACCTGAGCTCAATTTCGAGTCTCATAGCAAAGGGTCTGAATACTTATGTGATAAGGCATTTCTAAAAACCTGTTTTCGCTTTGTCATTATGGGGTATTGTTTGTGGATTGCAAAAAAAATACAAATTAATCCGTTCTAGAGTAAGGCTGTAATGTAACAGAATGTGGAAAAAGTCAAGGGGGCTCAATACTTTCCGAATGAACTGTAGGTCCATCACATGGCACATCCGTATCACTTACAGAGATGGCAACACCTTTAAAGAAAGCGGCCAGGCTGTGTTGTCGCTGGCCACTGCAGTCTTTTCCTTTTCCACTGTGTTCTTCTGCATTAGAGTTCCTGATCAGTCATGAATGACGGATATATTATCAGATACGTAATCAGAGCTATTCTGGTAATACTGGGATGGCTTCAGCAGCCTTCAGACTGGCTGTTTGCGTGAACATACTGCATCATGGTCTGTGGATGAGAAAGCTATGTCCATGATCAATATCAGAGCAAGGGTCCCCAAAAATTTTTGCTTCGTGATCCACCAATTGAGGTGTCTTTTGAGTCGAGACCCACCGTAAGGGTTGAGCGGTGAAAAAACATACACAGACCAAAGAGTAAGTAAAAAATATAGTCTTGGCAGCGGAGAGAAAAAGTTGTCGTTTTAAAGCTAATTTCCTGCAATTCTACACATTTTGCAATGGAGCTTAAATAAAATGTTGCAGTTTGACATGGCTAATGCTGTGTTCTTAAGCTTAAATATTATACCAAAATCAATTCCTATGTCACGCCGTGACCATAGATTGCTTTGTATGTTTCTATTTTTTGTTTGGTCAAGGTGTGATGTGGGTGGGCATTCTATGTTTGTATGTCTATGTTTTCTATTTCTATTGTGTTTGGCCTGGTATGGTTCCCAATCAGAGGCAGCTGTCAATCGTTGTCTCTGATTGAGAACCATACTTAGGTAGCCTGTTTTCCCACTTTGAGTTGTGGGTGGTTATTTTCTGTTTAGTGTTTGTTGCACCTTCCAGAACTGTTCGTTGGTCGTTTTGTTGTTTTTGTTCGCGTGTTCATCTTTATTAAAAGTATTATGGATACGTACCACGCTGCACTTTGGTCCTCCTGTCCTTCTCCCGACGACAATCGTTACATCCTAACTATCTCAAGGTATCACAAATTAGTTGAAAATACATTAATCTGTACATTCACACTAAAAATGTACTCTATTTATACACTCAGTAATGAATTTATGAATTTCTTTAGGTGTATTTACTCTTTCTACAGCGTGTGAATAAAATAGGCCTAAATTGAAAGGTCAGGAGGTCATGGAGCTATTTAGATACAGTATTATAATCCATGATTTCCATAACAGTGGTTATTGTGCTTTTTCAGGAAGCGGGTGGAAAATGCCTGAAAAGGGATTAACAGATTGGAATGACAGGCAGGATAATCCATGCATACCCTTCACTATGAGGTGAAGGCTCTACTTCCCCAGGGGTTTCTATTAGAGCCTGTGGATTCCGAGAGCGAGAGAGAGAGAGAGAATCTTTGCTCACAGGCAGCCGTAAACATGTATTTATTGTGACTCTGCTCCAGTGTCAAAACCAATAAATATCCAGCTAGGTTCATGTCCAGAGGTCGGATAGCAGTTCAGTTAACATTGCTGAATATGAATCATAAGTGGCCTTGATATATACAGTACTACAGCTTCAACATCGTAAGGAATCAATCCCGTTCTGCAACGTGGATGGGAAAGCAAATGAAGCAATCAAGTGCCCCTGTAGGATAGAGATTGACAAGAGAGCAGGCTCCAGCATCTGTCTGTGTCAGGAACCAGATTGCACACATCCCGATCGCCTGTAGATCACAGTCGGGTTGATTACAGAGGAGATCGTTATACAAATCTATTCTGTTGCCAATGATTGGAGCTCACAGAAAATCACTTAGTGTACAATCAAAACACACAATCGTTGCGGTTATAGTACATAGTCAGGGGTCATGCACCGGGGACCTTGGCACGGCACAATTTGCCATGGAGGTAAAGATTAGTTGCCGTGCTTGTCTTGCTGCATGTAGCCTGGGATCGGTGCCATATTAGGGGTTAAGTGGGAGAGTGCAGGTTGAGATTATTATTGCATAATTCTGGCAAAGGTGCATAATATTGCGCACCGTACCGACCTACAAGTTATAGCCTAGTATAATGTGTGACAACGTGTTCTTTCAGAAGGCCTATTCTTTGAAAATTGCAATATAGTTCTCAAATGAGTCCAATCTTTAGGATCAAGTGTCTGAAGAGGTCAATCCTATATTAATAATGGTTTTCTATGAAGGTTAGTGGTGCATGTGCTATATGCCTGCGTGCATGTTTTTACTGCATAACCATGAAATATTGCCCCTCTTTTTCATAGTCTTATAAAACTTGACAGAGCACGTTCTCCGGCGTGTTTTCCCAGCCCTGGCCCCTGTCTCCCCAGTCCCCACGGTCTCTGTGTCAAATGGATGGTGTAATCCATTCCCTGTGAAGATAGTGTTAAGCAGAGGGGATGAGGGAGGATGGTGCTCCCTCCAGAGCACTGGCCCAGCCTGCAGCGTCATACATCAGCAGCAGTAAAGCAACATAGACAGGATATGATGTTTGGATGACCTTTCCCATGTCCCTGGAAGGATACCATGGGTGTTCAGGTAGTTAGCACCACCACCAGGGTGTAAGACCACCAACAGCAGTCCGACTGACACAGTGACACTATCACCCTTCCCTCTTTAAGACACATCTAAGACAGCATGAGACATCTGAGTCTGAGAAAAAAAATGGTCATTTATTTTGACCTACTCAACGTCAGAATGGTTCCATGGGCCACAGGGTGAGAGTGAGTAATTGTGTGTGTGTGTGTGTGTGTGTGTGTGTGTGTGTGTGTGTGTGTGTGTGTGAGAGCGATAGTGAGAGAGGGAGAGAAATATAGAGAGGGGGCCATGATTAGCCTGTCTGAAGATAATATAAGGGCAGGGGTAAGGAAGGTAAGGAACGAACACAACTCTGCCATAGAATCCACACCCATCTCCCCCTCCCCCTCTCTCCTCTCTAATTAGTCCATTTCCAATGCATCGGGGCAGGGCTGTGCTGTGCTGAGAGGCTTTGATCATGGGGACCACACAGGTGTTGATGTGCCTTTGTACCTGACTGAGTGGCTTTGTAGTGGCTGTGCCTGGCAGGAATTAACCTGTAATAAACCACACTGTGTCTGTCTGTGGCCTAGGCCATGTCCCTCAGGCTCTACATACCTGGCTGGATCCAAACCTTCATTAGCCTAAACAACCAGTTAGTACATTCCTCTGACACACTCACACACAGCCATGTGTATATCTCACATTACGTTTTGATATAGATATACCACAGGCATTTGGTGTGTTTTGTGGTTCGCCACCTCTTATACCGTAAGCATTTATCAAACATGTATGGGTTTGTCTAGAAGAGTAAATGCTGTTGTGTGTGTGTGTGTGTGTGTGTGTGTGTGTGTGTGTGTGTGTGTGTGTGTGTGTGTGTGTGTGTGTGTGTGTGTGTGTGTGTGTGTGTGTGTGTGTGTGTGTGTGTGTGTGTGTAGCACACTGCACAGCGTGCTATGCCGCAGAGCTGATGCTAATTATCGCAGGTGCATAACAGGTTGCAGTTTAATGCATGCTGCGAAGACATTTTCCTCAGAGACTCCCTGGTAGTAATAGCCTATTAGGCTTGTATCCGAGCTGATGGATCCTATACCCTAGTTAATCGATGTAATATGCATCTCTTTGATGCATCCCTTTTGATTGGCCTTCTTTTTTTTTAACTTCATTGTCAAAATGATTGTGCCATTGGGGATGGAGCAATAGATGGAGAGCGTAGAATGCAGATGTATATGTTATGATGGTGAGCTCATCGGGCTTATGTTGTGGCTGTGATTGGAGAGTCTAGGGTTTAGCCAATCAGGTGCTATCGTTAGCAGTGCCAGTGAGGGCATGCTCGGTATGAAACGTCAGCGTTCACTGGAGTAATTGTTTCTGTGTGCCCTCTCTAAATGTTACGGTTAATTGTTAAATTCATTAAGTAGACCTACTAATTGCTCACTACTGTGCTTTATGGGAAGTTGAGGCAGCTAAGGCTCAGCTAAATTCACACGGTTTATTTAGTGGCCTCGAGCCAGGAAATCATATTTTAGTCTTTTAAATCCATGGAATCTTCTGTCCAAATGGCTGACCAACTGTTACTATTTGGCAGTAGACAGGCCATTATTATGCTACGTCAATGCTAAATGGTTGACATGCTAGAGCAATGATTCCCAAATCCAGTCCTCGAGTAACCTCAAAAGCACACATTTTTGTTTTAGCCCCGGACAAACTCACCTGATTCAACTCATTGAGTACTTGATGAGTAGATGACAAGTTGAATCAAGTGTGCTTGACCGGGGCTACCAGAAAAAAGTGCACCATTGGGGGTACCGTAGGACTGGAGTTGGGCATCACTATGTTAGAGGGTTGAAGGATTCTCCTGTGGCTATTTGAGGTCACTGTGCGTTAATGGTGGAGACTGAGACGTGGACTGTGGAGTTTGGTGCCGTCTGATCTACCAGCATTGAACCACAAAACCACCATTTTGTGTCAGCAGATCTTTGTTGCAGGACAGTGCCAAACCAACCCCTTGTTTATTTGAAAAACTCTTGGGATTTGTTCTAAGGGGAGGAATTCTCTGAAGATGAATGTGGAAATGTGTAGAAGGCTCCTACTTTTCTTCTCCTCTGATTCCAAGGCTCTTTTCTGACGTGCTGGGTTGTGTCTCCAGGGGTTGGCCCTGTCTCTCTCTGTACTCTCTCAGTTAAGGCCTTCCCACACTGTTCGTCGGATTCAGTCTTTTATGATTATTACATGTCACACTGTGCAACGTGACCTTGTGCAAGGTTCTACCCATTTGCTTCAGTTTTGTCGTCACGTTCTGCAATTGGCTTGCGAGGCTACGTCAGTTGATGTAGGCTATGGCAACTGCTATGGTGATGATTGATAGACACGGCTCCTTCTACCTCTGTGACCGTGCGCTCCTCGTGATGAAAAGCTTAACTCTCCAATTGAAAGGCACATCACAACATGGAAACGCTGCATGTAAAGCCCCATAGCCATATCCACCTCCACACAATCACTACTCAATACAAGCGTTGCGATTTCGACAATCGAAAATCAAAAACTGAATCAAATGTATTGGTCATATTCACATATTTCGCAGATGCTTGTGTTCCTAGCTCCAACAGTGCAGTAGTATCGAACAATTCACAACAATACACACATCTAAAAGTAAATAAATATCAGGACGAGCAATGTCGAGGTGGCATTGACTAAATACAGTAGAAGAGAACACAATCTATACATATGAGATGAGAAAAGCAGTATGTAAACATTATTAAAGTGACTAGTGTTCCATTATTAAAGTGACAAGTGATTCCATGTCTATGTATAAAGGGCAGCAGCCTCTAAGGTGGTAGCCGGCTAGTGATTGCTATTTAACAGTCGGATGGCTTTAAGATAGGAGATATTTTTCAGTCTCTCGGTCCCAGCTTTGTTGCACCTGCACTGACCTCGCTTTCTGGATGATAGTGGGGTGAACAGGCCGTGGCTCGGGTGGTTGATTATCTTTTTGGCCTTCTTGTGACATCGGGTGCTGTAGGTGTCCTGGAGTGCAGACAGTGTGCCCCGGGTGATGCGTTGTGCAGACCGTACCACCACGATCAGCTCCTTCATTTTGTTGACATTGAGGGAGAGGTTATTTTCCTGGCACCACTCCTCCAGGGCCCTCATCTCCCCCCTGTAGGCTGTTTTGTCATTGTTGGTAATCAAGCCCACTACTGTAGTGTCGTCAGCAAACTTGATGATTGAGTTGGAGGCGTGCGTGGCCACGCAGTCATGGGTGAACAGGGAGTACAGGAGGCGGCTGAGCACACACCCTTGTGCGGCCCCTGTGTTAAGGATCAGCGAAGTGGAGGTGTTGTTTCCTACTTTCACCACCTGGGGCCAGCACGTCAGGAAGTCCAGGACAGGAAGTCAGGAAGTCCAGGACCCCTCACGGGGCGGGATTCAGACCTAGGGCCCCCGAGCTTAATGATGAGTTTGGAGAGTACTATGGTGTTGAAGGCTGAGCTATATTCAATGAACAGCATTCTTACATAGGTATTCCTCTTGTCCAGATGGGATAGGGCAGTGTGCAGTGCAATGGCGATTGCATCGTCTGTGGATCTATTGGGGCGGTAAGCAAATTGAAGTGGGTCTAGGGTGTCAGGTAAGGTAGATGTGATATGATCCTTAACTAGCCTCTCAAAACACTTTACGATGACAGAAGTGAGTGCTAGTCATTTAGTTCAGTTATCTTTGCTTTCTTGGGTACAGGAACAATGGTGGACATCTTGAAGCAAGTGGGGACAGCAGACTGAATATGTTTGTTAACTCTCCAGCCAGCTGGTCTGCGCATGCTCATGTATGTTATTTGTAACTAGACAGCCCTTTACTGGCACCAAGTTTTCATTTTACGATGTGTCAATTCTATAGTCGAATAAATAAATGCATGGCTTCATTGTTCCTATTGGGCAGTCACCGGGATCGGCTCATGACACCAGCCACACTACACGATAAATGCTCAACATTAAACACTGAGCGAACCAAGACGTAGTGGTACTGAATCAGCAGACCTAGACCCTGTCACACTGAACCAACCAAGACGTAGTGGTACTGAATCAGCAGACCTAGACCCTGTCACACTGAACCAACCAAGACGTAGTGGTACTGAATCAGCAGACCTAGACCCTGTCACACTGAACCAACCAAGACGTAGTGGTACTGAATCAGCAGACCTAGACCCTGTCACACTGAACGAGAAAAGACGTAGTGGTACTGAATCAGCAGACCTAGACCCTGTCACACTGAACGAGAAAAGACGTCTGATAATCATTCACGCCGAGTCTGCCCACGGCGTGACCATTTTGTCTGGGACATCAAATCGTGGCATAAGATGGCTAAAACCGCACAGTCTAATTATTATTTGTTTTTTGACGCAGGGGTTTTCAACGAAAAAGGCTGCTTTTTTTTCATGTAACTTTTAGATGTGTTCCCCTTGACTGCTTTACAAGACTGGGACAGTTGAGAGAGACAGCTGAGTCTGTTGTTGTTGTTTGTTTGTGTTGAGGGCGGGGTCTGCTGCCAAAAAGGATAAACTAACCATCTTTACGTAACGTGTGGTGGTCAGTCTGGTCACAGCTTTGTGGTGACATCCAGGAAACTGGTCTCTAATCCTGCAAATCACTGGTGAATATCCCTTCAAACAGATTAGAACTGATGTCATCCACCTCTGACACTCGCACGCACGTGCACACACACTGAACAATGAGCTGGAAGAATGACAGGAACCATGGACGGACTAGTTAATGCATCAGGAACTGTCCCTTCGCTCTGCTTCACCAAACAATTGCCTGGACCCAGCTATACCTCATCACTCTGTGTAGACAGAAAGACAGACAGACAGGCAGGCAGACAGACAGACCCAATACTTGTCAGACTGGCTGGCTATTTCACTGGAGGAGAATATAGGCTCCTATCGCATCTTTGCCGTGCATACCCGTGTTATATTTACGACAGTCTGTTTTAATGTGTCTCCCTCTTCAAGGTTGTGTTTGTGTGCCTTAAATGTGAACAATGTATTCAATTACATTGGCAATCAATATATGCTTCATAGGTCTAGACTCTGAGTCATTATTTGAGGTGTATTATCTCATGGAAGAAGTTATGAAGCACAGATAGGATTGAGAGAGCAGGTAAAAAAAACTATATAATGTTGCTATGTGGCTACTCAAAAAAATACGAATGGCTTGAAGAACAAGTGTCGTCATTATATACTTTCTACTGACAAAACAGAATGTTGTGGTTAAGAGTATTTCCTCAAATACGAACACCTTTCATTTGAAAAGAGAGACAGGAACAAAAGCCTTTTATCATGTCACTTTCTCAAAAACAGGGGGACAGAACAATATTAAAAGCTTATCCGGTCCCTTTCTCTTTCATTGATGGCTTTAAATCACTCTGTGCACTAATACATCGGGCCAGTATGAAAATAAACGCCTCTCGTTGGGCCTTTCCCTGCTGCACAGAGCTGTAAATATGATCCTTTGTCACACTGTGGAGGCTTAAGGAAGTATCCTCCCTCCTGTCCTGTACGGTAAGTCAGACTCCGACTCGGAGGCCGGATGAAAACAGTCTGTCACTCCCAGAACAATAGACTGTTAGGCTGCTCCTCCCAAATCCCCCACAGTTCCACTCTCGGTCCACTCCATTTATAGAACATTTGCATGCGAGAGAGGGGCCACAAACCCACCCTTACACCCCCTAAACACCCAACCTGCCTCACGCCTCCCCACTCCACCCTCTCCCAGTGGCCAAAGCCAAAGTCCCAGACTAGGGGCCAGCTCAGCACAGGGAACACCAGCTGGTGTCCGTACTGAGTCTGAGGAGGGCTATAAAAGAGAGAAAGGGAGGCAGGCAGGGAGCGAGGGAGAGAGAATCCAAGCAGACAGCTGTAACGGGCTGTGTTTGGGAAATACAGTACGATGTAGCTGGGAGCATGTTAAAGGGCTTGTGTGATTATGCATGAAGACAAGTTTCATTGTCATGCAGGAATCCCTGCTCAGCTTATGTCTATTATTATGTAAAGCATGCATTCATATTATTTACTCTCTACTCTGAATGGAGATTCCACTTCTGGCTTTGTGTGAATGGGCTCTGTAGCAGGAGAGAGGAGCACATGACTGTAAACACATTGACGCTACTTCCTCCCTTGTCCTGCTTATCACTAGACTGTTTTAGCACACACACATGCACACATACACAGGCACACACACACACACACGGACAGGCACAAACACAGGCACAAACACACACATACTCTAACCAAACAACAAACAATACATTATACCACTTCCATTTGTTAAGGACGTTCCGACACCTTTCCTAAGATTGTTTATTCAAATCTTTATTCAAAATGAAACTGCAGCCGTGTGTGTCACATGGCTTGTTCTCCAGTCATGCGTGTATGATCATTCATCTTGGCAAAAGCACAATACAGAACAGCACACATGTGTAGCTGAAGGGCCCTCATTGTTGATTACCACAAGGCTGCAGCTGCCTCCAGTCCCAATCAGAGTATTGATGATCAACCCTCTTCACCAGGGAATATCTGCATCCCGAATGGCACCCTATCCGGTATGTAGTACACTACTTTTGACCTAAACTGTATGGGCCTTGGTCAAAAGTAGTGCACTACATAGAGAATAGGGCGGTGCCATGTGGACATATCCATACTGTAGAGAGAGTGAGGGCTTTAGTTACCCACAGTAACACTCAACTTTGTGATTCCAATGTGAGTATGTTAGAATATGATTGTTCTCTTATTCTTAATCAAATCAACAGTTCCTGCTTTTTCTTCCCACAATCTTTTAGTCTCTAACACAGTGGTATTCAAACTTTTCAGCGGGGCCTCATTTTTACCTCCAGAATTTCTCGTGACCCCACCACAAATCTAATGGCACAACCTTAAATCGGTAAATTTGGATAAACAAATACATCAACAAATAAACTTAAATTCATTGCGTAAAGTCTTTTTCCAATAAATACATTTATTCGATTGTATTTTTCGAATTATCTTTCTCAAAAAATGTTTGTTTATTGTCCCATACATTAATCAGAATTTTTGTTCCTAAAATATAAATACAAATATATATATATATAAATACCAATGCTCTAACAGTTTTTGTCATCTCAAAATGTTCCCAGTGTCCTCCTGGATACAGTGGAGCCCAGTGTTTTCAATGAAGGCCCCTAGTGTGTCTGTCTCACCATGTTCCATGTTGTGCCAGGCCTGAGGAGTCTGGAGTGGGTTTAAGGCTACATGATGCACATCAAATGTTAATGCATCACCTTATGTAACCTACTTATAGTCCTCTGTGTCCTGCTATAAGAGTGTCTTTCTGGAAGTTGGTCCTGGGCCGCCCCTGTGCATAATACAGCTTTTGTTCCAACTTTTTAACTTTTCTGTCATATCAATTACCTGATCACACGTTCATACTGGAAGTAAAACCTGCGTACAGAGGGGGGACTCAGAAGGACTGCCTTTTGACAACCTCTGTTCTACAGTGGTCTTTGTCTCTGTGTGTCCCTTTTAAGGAAATCAGTAGAGAAATGTCTGTGCTTTAGTCAGTCTCTCATGGTTGATTAGGTTAAAGGTCCAGATGCTGATTGGGAGACCACAGAGAGACCATGTGGGTTCCTGCTAGGGCTGGGCGGTGAACCATATTTTACTATAACCCGGTATTGATGCACTGACCAGTTTGGATTTTTACTTTACCTTACATACCGGTATTTCAGTGTTTGGTTTGTTAAATGGAATATAAATGGAATAACTGAGTGACGGGACTCGAAAAATGATGGCAACATCACATGCACATTAGCACTCACTGCATGCAGGGAGCTGCGCGCAGGGAGCAGCACGAGCAACGACGACGTCATCACGTCACAAAAAATGTGGGCCTCAGTGACAATTATTTTAATAATTCAATGGATGTTTTGTGCACAAAGTTGATGATTAAACTGTCTTATTAGGAATGTTCAAATCGGACTTCTCTATGTGGCCGTCTATGGAAATTGTCTTTCCGGCGTCATTTAAACTGCAGTACCGACGAAAAATTGTAGGAGCAGTCGAAACCGTGCTCTAGACCGGGAACCCTGGCCCCGCTGACCCTGAATGTATACATGTACTTTTTTTGCCATGAATCTTGCATGTGAGGCAGTGCTGGTGCCAAAAGCACCCTCGAAATTGTAACAAAAGAGGCATTTTTCACAGGCATGCAAAGACAAAACAAATGTGGTGCCCCTTGTGGCATAGGTAAGAACTGCTGTTGAATCCCATTGTGAATACTTAAAATATATATTTTTTTACCATTATTTAACTAGGCAAATCAATTAAGAACAAATTCTTATTTACAATGACGGCCTACCCCGGCCAAGCCCTAACCCGGACAACGCTGGGCCAATTGAGTTCGTAGAGGAGAATAATTCTTCTGATAAAGGAAACGTGACTTTTTCACAAAATAGAGGCATACAAAGACAAAACAAATGTGTTACAGTGTGGAAAGTATAACAAATGAGTGAAAGAAATGTATGAAAATTCTGAAAATTATTTTTGGTTGAAATTGGATTGAACAGTATAAAACAATCATAAGAGAGAAAGCCCAATTAAAATTACTTAGAATTAATGTGTTGATATACTAGGGTCATGCTCTACTCATGAAGCATATTTAGAACTTAAAAAAAAAATAAAAAAATACTGTGAAATTCTGTCATAACGTCAATATATAAACATTTTTTTTGTGATATTGTATTTTGACCATGTCGCTCAGCCCTAGTTCCTGCCAGTGAGATTTGTTCCCATAAACTCAGCAGTCAGCCCTCCGCCCCTCGGATGGAATCTACACAGGCCCAGGATGTTAAAGACAAGCATAAGTGTGACAAAGTGAAGGCTCTTTATAGACTCTTTTGGCAGATGTGCTGTGTGTGTAGATGGGACACATGGATGGGCTGGATTGTTTTTAGAGGATGGTGTCAGGATAGGCTTTTGATAGGACAGCTGTAACATGTCACCAATGGTGCAAGGACAAACAGCAGCTGAATTCCAAATCGACCCCTAGCACCTTCTCCCTAGACCCTCTTTTAGTTCTGAAACGGCCCAGGGTTTAAGCAGTATAGTGAAAATTCTACACAGCCAGAAGGTTCCAAACTCCAAACAGTCAGAAGGCAAGATGGTAGGAGCTAGGGGTCTAGTTGGAATTCACCTTGGCTCTTTTAAAGTCTTATAACTACACATCATATAATACAGGTGGGCATCCCCACAGTATCACATAGACTTCTCACATATGCTTCTCATAGCAGAGGTGAGGTATATATTCCATTCAGGCCTGATACGAGCTGTGTTCTGGGTCTGATAAGCCAGTCATGGAGCAGCCATAGAAACATATGTGTTTTATGTAGCTGTAAGTGTGAGGCCCTGAATCAGGCAGAGAGACATACCGCAGTGTGCTATCACAGCAGCAAGATTTGTGACCTGTTGCCACAAGAAAAGGTCAACCAGTGAAGAACAAACACCATTGTAAATACAACCCATATTTATGTTTATTTATTTTCCCTTTTGTACTTTAACCATTTGTACATCGTTACAACACTGGTATGTATACGTAATATGACATTTGTAATGTCTTTATTCTTTTGGAACTTTTGCGAATGTCATTTTTACTGTTCATTTTTATTGTTTATTCAACTTTTGTATATTTTCTACTTCACTTGCTTTGGCAATGTTAACATATGCTTCCCATGCCAATAAAGCCCATTGAATTGAATTGATAGGAAGGAAAAGACAGAGAGAGAGACAGAGAGAGAGAGGTCATAAAACGAGGCAGCTTTTGGCGACCGTAAAGCCTTTTTCCAATTTGGCTTCCTGAGAGGCGCCTAGTGTGCCTGATGACAGTGCCATTTGCTCTATTGCGTTAGCTTCCCAGTTGAAAAGGAACATTTAACCCTGGTTTTTCTATTGACAGTCTCCCAGCCATCAACACTCTTCCCCTCTTCATCTCCCCACCCCTTTCAAAGCAGTTCATTACGGGGTGTCGTCCGTCAAAGCTTTTTTTCCTGGTATCAACAGTGTGTTGTGACCATCATAGGTTGCCACGCACGGCAACGTCATTAACAGTTGTGGAGCATTTTTTTCGTCTGCGTATTGCATATGGCCGTCCGGACAAAAAGGCAGTGAATGACAGTTTGCACGAACACACAGGGAGGAGTAATCACACTGACATGACGAATGGGGTTTCCTCACTCACTAAGACCTGGCGTCTGTGACCATAGAGATCCTATTAAATCTAGTGTTATGATTCCTAATTCTATGTGTGTGACTGTGTGCAGCGACATGGTTGCCTCAGGCCTCGACCATCCCTGCAAATGTGAAAAACACCAGCGTCCTGCCACTAATGGGCAGCAGGCTCTGTCTCAGACCTCTAAGATAGGGAAGAGAGCAATGCTTGGTAGAGACAGCAGGAGCTATAAGCTCCAGCCTCACCCACTCACATGGGGAATGTAAAGACCTCGGAGGTATGCATTACTATAGTTGAGGACCCCAGTCATCCAATCCATCCTGGGGGCGATCTCAGGCCTCAAGCATGCACCATAGGGGGGATTGAAGTGGGGGTCTCAGGCATAATGTCCCCAATGGAAATAACGCTGACTGGGTCAATCCCTGCATGCCTGAGGCTCAGCTGCTAATGCACTCCTAAGTGTGTGTCACCCTTGGTCAGAGGTCAGGTGGATCTGTCATTATTGCCCCATGCCCCATTATTGCCCCATGCTGCCGGAAGAGAGGATGAGAAGATGGGATGTGTGGCGTATGCAGAGGGAGAGAGGGGGAGACAGAGAGAGAGAGACAGAGCGAAACAGACAGAGAGACAGAGACACAGAGAGAGAGAGCATGAGGGTCTGCTATACAAATGGACGGAAAGTGATGTTGGGGGGGAAAAACATACGACATTATAAAATCCATGTACACAAACAACAAGTGCGCTGTTAAACATTTTGCTGCTACAATTTTTTTTATCCTGCTGCTCAGCCACTTTACCCCTGATTGTACACCTGTATGCAGGTGGCCCCCCTCTGTATGCAGGTGGCCCCCCTCTAGGGGCACCACCTGGCGTCCTACCTGGGCGCATACCTGGTTGACCGGGGTGCCGGCGGTGGAAGTCGGCGATGAGGTCAGGGTCCAGGATGTCTCTAGCGGGGACACAGCACCTCTCCTCCGGGCCATAACCCTCCCAGTCAACCAGGTACTGGAAACCCCTGCCCCGTGGTCGAACCCTCAGGAGGCGTCTCACCTTGTACACCGGATGGCCATCGACGACACAGGGAGGAGGGGTGGGTCTGGAAATGGAAGACAAGGGATTGTCAGACACGGGCTTGATACGGGACACATGAAAGGTGGGGTGTATACAAGGGGTACGGGGCAACAGAAGACGAACAGGAGAGGGGCTATTGACCTTGGAGATGGGGAAAGGCCCGATAAACCGGGGGGACAGTTTGCGAGACTCCATACCTTCTGCCCGAGACGATACTGGGGATCCGCTTGTTGTTTTTTTTTTTTTTACTTTTTCCAAAGCATTTCATTGTAATTTTCAAGGACCTCCATGTTATACAACTGTACATATAGGGCCTAATATATAACCCCTCCCCCCAAAAAGCATGCAAAAAGTAGCTCATTGCCACTAAGAATAATGCATTATTTAGGCCTTACCAATCCATTGATATTTTGAATATCACTACATTCAAAAATGTGGAGATTGCCTGACTAAATAGATTGGATGCATGCATGGTGATTTTACTGTAGCCTATGTGGCTGACCCAGGGACACATAAATCCAAGAATAGGGGTAGCATTAATCTCACCATCGCTGTTTTTAATAATGAGAAAGTAGGCTACTTCAAGCTCCTTGTATTGCTTAAAATTGCAGGTGTAACATGGTAAACAAAATGTATTTGACATGTTTCATTACCAGATCATATTACATAGCCACTAACTTTGGGTGTTGCGCAATAATCCATCCAACACAATTTCACACAGTAGACAGTGTACAATCCCAGGCACAGAAACATGAACTCATTACTTTAAGGCTTTCTCTGTTAAATGAGAAGGTGACCCGGCAGTAAATCAAGCAAACAGACGATCAACATCAAGTCGCTAGGAATATCGCTAGCGTAACTAATGAGACTCCAAAATATTCTTGACATTCCTCCTGAACACCTTTTTTCCAGCACTTGGGTAGTTGTTGCATCGCATGCGCTATCACAACAGCTGTTCGTCACTTGACTGTCATTCGGGAAATTCCTTCCTGGATCAGATGTGAAATTGTGAAATTTATTGTCAATCAGTGTTGCTTCCTAAGTGGACAGTTTGATTTCACAGAAGTGTGATTGACTTGGAGTTACATTGTGTTGTTTAAGTGTTCCCTTTATTTTTTTTGAGCAGTGTATTTTATGTCACATGATTTTGGACAAATCCATCAAGGCACCAACCAAGATAAAGGGTTAAACATAGGTTTTAAATCAACTCGTGAATTTGATTGAATATAGCCATGAACCCTGCTTATATCTTCAAAAAAATGGCAGATTATTATCAATGACATATCAACAGCCGTTACAAGTTGTCCAGTGTAAGAAATCCTCAGTGGTTCTCTAGTTTATAGAAAGACCCTTCTGCAGGACAGTATGCCGCCACCACACACACCCTGGGCAGTATGGCTTTCAGTAGAAGATACCCAGAAACGGCTTGTCCCATTCAAATCCCTGATCTCGTCAAAGAAACTTCCTGGGATTTTTGGCTAGTACCACTACCGTTAGTTAATACAACGCTGTCCCATTGGCATTACACCCAAGTCATAGACCGTTTTCTCTGCTACCGCATGGCAAGCAGATCCGGAGCGCCAACTCTAGGACCAAAAGGCTCCTCAACAGCTTCTACCCCCAAGCCATTAGACAATTTATAAAAATCGCCACCGGACAATTTACATTGACCCCCCTCCAACTTGCTGTTTGTTACCTATGCATAGTCACTTCACCCCCACCTACATGTACAGAATACCTCAACTAGCCTGTACACATGCACACTGACTCGGTACCGGTGCCCCCTGTATATAGGCTCATTATTTTTATTGTGTTACTTTTTATTTTAGCCTACTTGGTAAATATTTTCTTCATCTTGAACTGCAATGTTGGTTAAGGGCTTGTACAGTTGAAGTCGGAAGTCTACATACACCCAGGTCGAAGTCATCAAAACTCGTTTTTCAACCACTCCACAAATTTCTTGTTAACAAACTATAGTTTTGGCAAGTCGGTTAGGACATCTACATTGTGCATGACACAAGTAATTTTTCAAACAATTATTTACAGACAGATTATTTCACTGTACCACAATTCCAGTGGGTCAGAAGTTTACATACACCAAATTGACTGTGCCTTTAAACAGCTTGGAAAATTGAAGAAAATGATGTCAATACTTTAGAAGCTTCTGATAGGCTAATTGACATCATTTGAGTCAATTGGAGGTGTACCTGTGGATGTATTTCAAGGCCTACCTTCAAACTCAATGCCTCTTTGCTTGACATCATGGGGAAATCTAAAGAAATAAGCCAAGACCTCAGAAAACAGTTGTAGACCTCCACAAGTCTGGTTCATCCTTGGACGCATGAAGGTACCACGTTCATCTGTACAAACAATAGTACGCAAGTTTAAACACTACGGGACCACGCAGCCATCATACCACTCATGAAGGAGACGTGTTCTGTCTCCTAGAGATGAACGTACTTTGGTGCGAAATGTGCAAATCAATCCCAGAACAACAGCAAAGGACCTTCTGAAGATGCAGGTACAAACGTATCCATATACACAGTAAAACGATTCTTATATCGACGTAACCTGAAAGGCCGCTCAGCAAGGAAGAAGCCACTACTCCAAAACCGCAATAAAAAAGCTAGACTACTTTTGAGAAATGTCCTTTGGTCTGATGAAACAAAAATAGAACTGGTTGGCCAGAATGACCATTGTTATGTTTGGAGGAAAAAAGGGGAGGCTTGCAAGCCGAAGAACACCATCCCCAAAAAATGAAATTGTAGATCTATAACTATGTAAACTTTTCATTTCAGTTAATTTGAAGCACGGGGGTGGCAGCACCATGTTGTGGGGGTGCTTTGCTGCAGGAAGGACCGGCGCACTTCACAAAATAGATGGCATCATGAGGAAGGACGTGGATATATTGAAGCAACATCTTAAGACATCAGTCAGGAAGTTAAAGCTTGGTCGTAAATGGGTCTTCCAAATGAACAATGACCCCAAGCATACTCCCAAAGCTGTGGCAAAATGGTTTAAGGAAAACAAAGTCAAGGTATTGGAGTGGCCATCACAAAGCCCTGACCTCAAACCTATAGAAAATGTGTAGGCAGAACTGAAAAAGCTTGTGCGAGCAAGGAGGCCTACAAACCTAACCAGCTCTGTCAGGAGGAATGGGCCAAAATTCACCCAACTTATTGTGCGAAGCTTGTGGAAGGCTACCTGAAACGTTTGACCCAATTAAACAATTTAAAGGCAATGCTACCAAATACTAATTGAGTGGATGTAAACTTCTGACCCACTGAGAATGTGATGAAAGAAACAAAAGCTGAAATCATTGTCTACTATTATTCTGACATTTCACATACTTAAAATAAAGTGGTGATCCAAACTGACCTAAGACAGGGAATTTTTACTAGGATTAAATGTCAGGAATTGTGAAAAAATGAGTTTAAATGTATTCGGCCAAGGTGCATGTAAACTTCCGACCTCAACCGCAAGTAAGCATTTCATGGTAAAGTCCACACTTGTTGTATTCGGCACATGTGGCAAATAAAGATTGATTTGAATACAACTCTGTCCCATTGACATCAAGACATCTCTGGTTCACCTTAGTCGGAGTTGCGGATCCGCTTGTTGTTGGTACCTGGAGATGGTCTTGAGGAGGGCCAACCGGGCTCTCCTCCAGGTACGAAGACAGCGGCAGACAAACATCTGGGCAGAAGGTATGCTGACCTCCTCTTCCTGCTCAGGGAAGAGTGGGGCTGATACCCCAGGGAATACCCAAAAGGTGATAGGCCCGTGGAAGAGCAGGGAATGGTGTTGCGGGCATATTCGACCCACACTAGCTGCTGGCTCCAGGTGGTGGGGTTGGCGGAGACCAGAACGCGCAGGGTGGTCTCAAGGTCCTGGTTGGCTCGCTTCGACTGGCCATTGGACTGGGGGTGGAACCCGGAGGACAGGCTGGCTGATGACCCAATGAGGGTGCAGAACGCGTTCCAGAACTGGGACGAGAACTGAGGACCCCGGTCAGAGACCATGTCCACGGGCAGTCCATGGATCCGGAAGACGTGCTGCACCATGAGCTGGGCCGTCTCCTTGACAGAGGGTAGTTTGGGGAGAGGAATGAAGTGTGCGACTTTGGTGAACCGATCCACCACGGTCAGGATGGTGGTGTTGCCATCAGACGGGGGAAGACCCGTGACAAAGTCCAGGGAGATGTGAGACCAGGGACGGTGGGGGACAGGCAGAGGTTGGAGGAGACCAGCCGGAGCTTGCTGAGGAGTCTTGTTCTGCGCACAAACTGTGACGATTGTGGACACGTCCAGGACCATAGTAGGCCACCAAAAGTGCTGTCGCACAAAGGCCAGGGTCCGACGGGCACCCGGGTGGCAGGCCAGCCTGGAGGAGTGGGCCCACTCCAGGACAGCGGATGGACGGTGTCGGGAACAAACATCTGGTTATCAGGGCCCCCCGGGGTTTGGCTGGGAACACTGTGCCTCACGCATCTGCTTTCCTATTCCCCAACAGTGTTGTCGCCAGGCATGAGGTGGGAAGGATGGTCTCGGGTTCCGGGGTAGTAGTCGTGAGGCAATCGTGGCAGGACAGTGCATCCGGCTCGACATTCTTGGATCCCGGCCGGTACGAGAGGGAGAAGTGGAACCGTGTGAATAGCAGGGCCCATCTGGCTTGCCTGGAGTTCAGGCGCTTGGCGGTGCAGAGATACTCCAGGTTCTTGTGGTCAGTCCACACGATGAACGAATGTCCACCGTGAGTAGCTCCCGATTCCCCACATCGTAGTCCCTTTCCGTGGCGTTGAGGCGATGGGAGAAAAAGACGTAGGGATGTAGCTTGAGGTCAAGGGCAGAATGTTGGAACAGGACATCCCCCACTCCGACGTCAGAAGCATCGGCCTCCACCACGAACTGACGAGATGGGTCCGGATGAACCAGGATGGGACCTGTGGTGAAGCGATGTTTGAGGTCCCGGAACGCCTGGTCAGCAGCTGGGGACCACATGAACGGAACCTTGGGCAAGGTGAGTGCTGACAGGGGGAAGCCAGGGTGCTGTAACCCCGGATTAAGCGGAGATAGAAATTTGCGAACCCCGTGAAACGTTACAGCTGCACCCTGGACATAGGCTGAGGCCAATCCATCACTGCTCTCACCTTCCCGGGACCCATCTGGACATTCCCAGCAGAGATGATGTAACTCAGAAAGTGGATGGTGGAGCGATGGAACTCACACTTCTCCATCTTCACAAACAGCTGATTCTCCAGAAGGCATTGAAGGACCTGCCGGACGTGGAGCACGTGTTCTTGAGGAGAGCGGGAGAAGGCGAGGATGTCATCAATGTAGACGAAGACAAACCAGTTCAACATGTTGCGGAGAACATCATTCACCAGAGCCTGGAACACAGCAGGGGCGTTGGTGAGGCCAAATGGCATGACCAGATACTCGTAGTGGCCACTGGCCGTGTTGAAGGCGTTCTTCCACTCGTCCCCCTCTCGTATCGGCACCAGGTAATAGGCATTCCGTAGATCCAGCTTGGAAAACACAGTGGCCTCCTGGAGCTGCTTGAAGGCCGAGGAGATGAGTGGTAGCGGGTAACGGTTCTTAACCGTAATGTCGTTGAGTCCCCTGTAGTCAATGCACAAGCCTAGGGTCTTGTCCTTTTTCTCCAAACAGAAGAAGCCTGCGCCTGCAGGAGATGAAGAGGGACGGATAAATCCAGCAGCTAGGGAGTCCCCAATGTAGGTATCCATAGCCTTGGTCTCCGGTCCCGACAGAGAGTACAGACATCCTCGGGGCGGCGTGGTGCTAGGGAGAAGGGCAATCCCGCAGTCATAGGGTTGGTGCGGCGGAAGGGACGTGGCCCGGGCCTTGCTGAACACCTGCCCCCAGGAAGACGTCCAGGGGCAGGTTGTGCTGACTTCAGGCAATGGGCGTGGCAGAACAGGCTCCTGCCCATGGTGGCACCAGTAGATTAGTTAGTGAGGGGATTGTGTCGAGAATCCCAATACCACGGGAAACAGACGGGACTTGATGAGCAGGAACTGGATAGCCTCACTGTGGTTCCCTGACACCCGTATATGGATGGGAGTGGTGTTGTGGGTGACTCGGCCTATAGAGCAAACATCCAGCGCTCTAACGTCCATGGGAATGGAGTGGGGCTGTTCAGCTCGGACGCCTGGGTAGCGTCCAAAAAACTCTTGTCGGACCCAGTGTCAATGAGACCCCGGAGAGATTAGGACTGGTCTCCACACTGCATTATAGCATGAAAAGGGGTGCGAGCAGAGGGAGCAGGAACGTTCTCCATATGGCCCACTAGAGGCCTTACTCCTACCGGTGAGCCTGGCTTCTTTAGAGGACACGAAAGGACCAAGAGTCCCGCAATACAGACAACTCTTAGTGTTGATCCTGTATTGCCATTCCACTGGCGACAGCCCAACTTTGCCTAGTGGCATAGGCTCAGGAAGCGGTGACTCGGCCATCTTCGGCAGCCCTTGGAGCAGGTCGGGAAGCCTCGGGTCCTTTCGGCATCGACGCAGTCGGGAGCTTCCGGGTTGACTCGGAGGCAAGGTAGGATCCCTGGGCGTGCGAGCGAAATCTCATTTTCTCTCCCTCCGTCGTTCCCGTAGTCCCCCGGCGATTCGGTTGGTCAAACTGATGAGGGAATCGAGATCCGTAGGTAACTCCCGAGCAGCAAGCTCATCCTTGACCTCCTTCGAGACGCCGTGCAGAAACATATCGAACAGTGCTTCCTGGTTCTAAGCGCTGTTGGCTGCCAAGGTGCGGAAATCAACCGCATAGTCAGCCACACTGCAGGAGCCCTGCCGAAGCTGGATTAGCCTCCTGGCAGCTTCTCTCCCGGAGATTGGGGTGTAAAAAACCTTCAACCTCCGCCACAAATCACTCCAGACAAACGCATATGGCCGGCTGCTGTTCCTCCCTGACCAAGGCCCTTCTCACCCGATTGCTCAGTTTGGGCGGGCGGCCAGCTCTAGGAAGAGTCTTGGTAGTTTCAAACTTCTTCCATTTAAGAATGATGTGTTCTTGGGGACCTTCAATGCTGCACAAATGTTCTTGGGGACCTTCAATGCTGCACCATGTTTTGGTACCCTTCCCCAGATCCGTGCCTCGACACAATCCTGTCTCGGAGCTCTACGGACAATTCCTTCGACCTCACGTCTTGGTTTTTGCTCAGACATGCACTGTCAACTGTGGGACCTTATATAGACAGGTGTGTGCCTTTTCAAATCATGTCCAATCAATTGAATTTACCACAGGTGAACCCCAATGAAGTAGACAATGCTCAAGGATGATCAACGTAAACATGATGCACCTAAGCTCCATTTGTAGTCTCATAGCAAAGGGTCTGAATATTTCGGTAAATAAGGTTTTCGCTTTGTCATTATGGGGTATTGTGTGTAGATTGCTGATTTTCTTGATATACATTTTAGAATAAGGCCATAACGTAACAAAATGTGGAAAAAGTCAAGGGGTATGTATTTGTTTGGGCAGTGAGCAGGGCGCCCACACACGGTAGACAAAGCACTGGACAGTAAGGGAACACATTGAGTAGAATTTGAAATCTGCTGTTTGCACCACAGAACAGACAGTAACATGTTTAAAAACCACTGTAGTCATCAGAAAGTGACACTGTACCAAAATACTGTTGACATAGATAAAACCAAGTGCAAATGCTATGCACAGATAAATATTTGATGTAAAGTACATGATACATATGTTTCTTTTGTCATGTATTCAGTTTGCTAATCTTGCGTATCTCTCTCTTTTCCTCTTTTCGTTGCTGACCCACCATGATGGACACGTGATTTGCTAACTAAAAGGTAAGAGCCTAAAACATTCTGTTATGTTTTCTGGTTATCTGTCCTTTATTCCTGTTATGCTATGTAACATTTGAAAGTGTGACAGCCCTTACTGGAGTCTCTCCATGTCAATCACCTACCACTGTGGGCCACGGGGTGCACCAGTGTAACCAGCACACCACACTCTGACCTAGATTTTTGGCAGGGGATGCCAGCTCTGATTCTACCCTCCCTCCTTCTCCTCTACTCCACATACAGTTTAAACAACACCCATAGCCTTAGGGTGGATGAGTTGAGCTGGAGCTGCCGACTACAATATGGGTCATAGTGACACAGAGAGAGAGATTAACGAAAGCTAGCACCCGCACATACGTTTGGCAGGAACGTTGTCGTCAACCTTAACGTAACCTTTCCTGCCTGACCCGATTGTGCCTTGGATAACTGTTACTGCTTAGTGCATGCCTAATGTCTGTCATCTTAAACGTCCGGGATGGATTGATCCTTTAAATGATGCAATCTAGCAATGTCATTTACAGTGGGATCAGTGTGTTCTCTGCCAGCGATGCACATTCACCATCAATAATGCACAGCTCTGTCTTTTGTCTCTGAGTTTAATTCAGCCATTCATTCATATAAAGGAGCCCCTTTTTACTGTAATTATAGTAGAACAGAGCTGGGCACAGTATATTATCTCTCTAACTCTCTCTCTCTCTCTCTCTCTCTCTCTCTCTCTCTCTCTCTCTCTCTCTCTCTCTCTCTCTCTCTCTCTCTCTCTCTCTCTCTCTCTCTCTCTCTCTCTCTCTCTCTCTCTCTCTCTCTCTCTCTCTCTCTCTCTCTCTCTCACTCTCTCTCTCTATCAGAGTGCTGATGTTGAGGAAAGTGCTGCTGACATCCTCTTTGTTTCCTGGTTGCTCGTTAGAGATGAGTCTGGGTCGTACACGCAGATTAGAGTTACATTGAAATCCTATAGGACGGGCATTTTACAAACTGCTCTTTAAATCCACCACGACCCGATTCATGACCCTAACACCCAGCCAAGCCAGACGCTGTTTTGTAAACAAAGGCAGTGGCGTAGTGAATGTGTGTTTTGATTTGTTTTGAGAGCGTGGTGGGGACTATATGACTGCAGCTGGCAGGACCAACCAGAATATGCTCTTTGTCGTTATGGGGTTTTTAAATGGGTGTTCTCAGCTGACCTTAGGTCAGTTAGTGAAACGGAGGTGTCTGTGTTACGTAAAAGTTTTAAACTGTTCAACGCTGACCCCAACACAGTGTCTTTACTAATGAACGTTGAACCAATTTGGCATGGGTTCTCAGATCTTCAAAAGGTTCTACAGTTGCACCATCGAGACCATCCTGACTGGTTGCATCACTGCCTGGTATGGCAACTGTTCGGCCTCCGACCGGAAGGCACTACAGAGGGTAGTGCGAACGGCCCAGGACATCACTGGGGCCAAGCTTCCTGCCATTCAGGACCTCTATACCAGGCGGTGTCAGAGGAAGGCCCTAAAAATTGTCAAAGACTCCAGCCAACCTAGTCATAGATTGTTTTCTCTGCTAACACACGGCAAGCGGTACCGGAGCGCCAAGTCTAGGTCCAAGAGGCTTCTAATCAGCTTCTACCCCCTAGCCATAAGACTCCTGAACATCTAGTCAAATGGCTACCCAGACTATTTTCATTGCCCCCCCTCCCCCCCTCTCCGCACCACTGCCACTCTCTGTTGTCATCTGTGCATAGTCACTTTAATTAACTATACCTACATGTACTTACTACCTCAATTAACCTGTGCCCCCGCACACTGACACTGTACTGGCACCCCCCTATATACAGTTGAAGTCAGAAGTTTACATACACCTTAGCCAAATACATTTAAACTCAGTTTTTCACAATTCCTGACATTTAATCCCAGTAAAAAGTCCCTGTCTTAGGCCAGTTAGGATCACCACTTTATTTTAAGAATGTGAAATGTCAGAATAATAGTAGAGAGAATGATTTATTTCAGCTTTTTATTTCTTTCATCACATTCCCTGTGGGTCAGAAGTTTACATACACTCAATTAGTATTTAGTAGCATTGCCTTTAAATTGTTTAACCTGAGTAAAACATTTCCACAAGCTTCCCACAATAAGTTTGGTGAATTTTTGGCCATTCCTCCTGACAGAGCTGGTGTAACTGAGTCAGGATTGTAGGCCTCCTTGCTCGCACACGCTTTTTCAGTTCTGCCCACAAATTTTCTATAGGATTGAGGTCAGGGCTTTGTGATGACCACTCTAATACCTTGACTTTGTTGTCCTAAAGCCATTTTGCCACAACTTTGGATGTATGCTTGGTTGTCCATTTGGAAGACCCATTTGCGACCAAGCTTTAACTTCCTGACTGATGTCTTGAGATGTTGCTTCAATATATCCACCTAATTTTCCTAAGTGCACCAGTCCCTCCTGCAGCAAAGCACCCCCACAACATGATGCTGCCACCCCCGTGCTTCACGGTTGGGATGGTGTTCTTTGGCTTACAAGCCTCCCCCTTTTTCCTCCAAACATAACAATGGTCATTAAGGCCAAACAGTTCATCAGTTCATCAGACCATTATGGCCAAACAGTTCATCAGACCAGAGGACATTTCTCAAAAAAGTACGATCTTTGTCCCCATGTGCAGTTGCAAACCGTAGTCTGGCTTTTTTTATGGCGGTTTTGGAGCAGTGGCTTCTTCCTTGCTGAGCGGCCTTTCAGGTTATGTCGATATAGGACTCGTTTTACTGTGGATATAGATACATTTGTGCCTGTTTCCTCCAGCATCTTCACAAGGTCCTTTGCTGTTGTTCTGGGATTGATTTGCATTTTTTTGCATCAAAGTACGTTTTTTGCATCAAAGTAGGATGGAGACAGAACGCGTCTCCATCCTGAGCGGTATGACGGCTGCGTGGTTCAATGGTGTTTATACTTGCGTATTATAGTTTGTACAGATGAACGTGGTACCTTCAGGCGCTTGGAAATTGCTCCCAAGGATGAACCAGACATTTTATTTTCTGAGGTCTTGGCTGATTTCTTTTGATTTTCCCATGACGTCAAGCAAAGAGGCACTGAGTTTGAAGGTAGGCCTTGAAATACATCCACAGGTACACCTCCAATTGACTCAAATGATGTCAATTAGCCTATCAGAAGCTTCTAACGCCATGACATAATTTTCGGGAATTTTCCAAGCTGTTTAAAGGCACAGTCAACTTAGTGTATGTTAACTTCTGACCCACTGGAATTGTGATAAGTGAATTATAAGTGAAATAATCTGTCTGTAAACAAATGTTGGAAAAGTTACTTGTGTCATGCACAAAGTAGATGTCCTAACTGACTTGCCAAAACTATAGTTTGTTAACAAGACATTTGTGGAGTGGTTGAAAAACGAGTTTTAATGACTCCAACCAAGTCTATGTAAACTTCCGACTTCAACTGTGTATTGTTATGTTGTACTGCTGCTCTTTAATTACATGTCACTTGTATCTCTTATTCTTATCCGTATTTTTTTAACTGCACTGTTGGTTAGGGGCTCGTAAGTAAGCATTTCACTGTAAGGTCTATCTACACCTGTTGTATTCGGCGCATGTGACTAATAACATTTGTTTTGATTTGTTTAAGTTGTCTGGCTCTCTGGGTGGTCGTTTGGACCTAAAGTATGTCTATCATGGCTTCAGGTCATTGCTCTCCTTCACTTTTTATATAAGGAAGTTGAGAATGTCAAATATGTGACTAATAATTCTTAATTTCGGAGAAAGCAGTACCAGATCTGTGTGATTTTTCCCAAAGAATGTATCATTTTACCCTGAACGTGTGTGGCGGAATGCATTTAGACAGTAGTGCCTTATGCTAACATGGCAGGTTATCTTCCCATTGCTACAGTATCATGCAGTAGGTACAAGTATCTTGTCAGTGTGGGCAGCAGAAGTTATCACTGTATTAAAAAAATATATATATAATTCTGGCACTTGCATGCACATTAATGCATGAAGCAGAAAATGATTCCATAAGTCTAGTGTTGTTTAAACTACAGTAGGTTTTTTAGCACCTAATATGACATCAGAGACAGTAAAATACTGAACTACTCAAATGGGAGTGGGTGTCTTAGAAAATGTTGGGCTACCATTAAATACAATCTTTCCGTTGTCCTGCTCTCGGACAGAGAGCCGTATTTCTTACGGCCCATCATCCTGGTTAGGCACTACTTTATGTGCTTGCTGATATTTGATCATGGCAGAAAGAGATGGAGGGGGAGAGAGAGGAGGGAGGAGATACAAAGAGAAAGAGCGAGAGAGAAAGTGAGAGTGAAGAAAGCGTGAGAGAGATAGAGAGAGAGGGACGGAGAGAACAAAAGAGAATTATAGAGAGAGATTCCTGAACTGTCTCTGTTTTAACACTCTCTGGTTAAGAGGCTGCAGTTGTTTCTTTTGTGTTCTGACTGTGTTTAAGCACTTTTATTTGTCTGCCGTCTAAAAATTGGGCTCTGAAGGCCTAGCCTACATATTGTTAATCAATTAAAGTAGACAAAATTCAGTCTTCAACCAGCAGCAGTACATATTGTGTTGTTAAGGTTGATAGCGCACACATTTTCTATAAGTGGTGGTGCTCTAAGTCAGTGTTAAAGAATAGGAACAGCTTCACTCCTGCTCCGACCAGAAACAACGTCAGCAGTTTGGCCAAACTCAAGGCCTTGTTCTGTATCACTAACCCCACACTCAACCAGGAGGACCAATCTACACCAAAATAATAATGTTCTCCTTTTCTGCTGGCTTATCAAGGACATCTCTGGAGATAAACTGAAGAGAGAATGAGAGAGAGAAAGAAAAAGTGAGAGAGTGTGATCGAGAGAGAAAGGAAGAGAGAGATGGAGAGAGAAATAGAGTGAGAGAGAGAGAGAGACAGACAGGCTGAGAGAGAGATGGGGGAAAGAAAGAGAGACAGAGGGTGAGAGAGATGGGGGAAAGAGAGAGAGAGAGAGCGAGACGGAGGGTGAGAGAGAGCGAGAGAGAACAAGAGAGAGAGCAGAAGCAGAATCACATGTTTTCTATTAGGCCCAGCTTTACTCTTATTTATTTCCCTAACTTGACATTTAAATGCCTTACTCTTGATACTCTGCATATCCTGTAATGAGATATGGTAGTTAGGTATTTGTTTGTCAGAGTTGTGTTTGCTTCGCTGGTGCTCTCAGGAGTATGCTCAGTCTAATCTCCCACAACCTTGCCCCCTCTCTCTCTGTCATCTTTTTCACCTCCTGATGCAACATGACACTTCTAATCTCATTGTGCCTGGAGGGAATTCCATCTTGCACAGCTGCAGGTCACTGTAAACAAGACTCAGACACCGATCACCACAAAACAGCCCAGCACACAGCAGCCCTATCAGGGACATGACAGGACTATTTATGTTGTATCAGTCACAGAGGAATCCTGATGAGAGCAAACCCTTTCTAGCCTGGAAATGTAGGCCGAATCATGAAACAGAGCTGAATTCAGTCTGGATCTCCAGGCTAATACGTTTCCAATACGTGCTCTAATCTTTCTGGTTGTGCCGAGTAGAATTGGAAAGATACCGTGCAGCTGCATTCTTTGTTGTAAGGCATTGCACACGTCAGTGTTTGCTGACAGTGGTGACCAGAGGTATGGTGTGTGTGGTATTAATGCAAATGCATGCAGAGAGCATCTGTTAGCAGCAGTCTCCATCCGGGAGTCTGTGACAACAGAAGAGTCAAACACACAGTGAGATCAGGAGAGGGCAGAGAGGCCTGCACAGCTGTCTGACTCAACCTGTCCATCACAGAAAAAGAAAGGGAGGGAGGGTGGGAGATAGACACAGAATAAATACATCTAGAATGCAACAGGGAGTTACTGATTGAAACAGCATTATCGCAGATATTCACTATTCTCTGTAAACAATATGTCAGTAGTACTATGCATGATGACCCGAAATATGATTTTATCTGTGGCTATGTCCTCTGTGTACCCTCTAGGGCAGGTATTCCCAAACTGGGTATGCGCAATGCTGTCGGTGATGTTTTTTTCTTACCTGAGTAGCCTCGTTTCACTGCCAACAAAACAATTAAACCATCTAGTGTTCAGTCGAGTAGTAAGACATGTATAAAAGCAACAGATAGCATTAATAAGAAGGGGCTAGAAGCGTCTTATATGGTGAGCTACCGAGTGGCTAGGACAGGCAAGCCCCGTACTATTGTGGAGGACTTAATTCTTCCTGCTGCCGCGGATATGGCTGGGACAATGCTGGGGGAAAAGGCCCAAAAAACTATACAGACAATGCCTTCATCAAACAACACTGTTTCACGACGCGTCAGTGACATGGCAGGAGATGTTTTGAAACAATTACTGCTTAGCATACAAGCCAGTGAATGGGGGGTCAACCCCCCTTTATGGTCAACCCCCCATTAATTTTTTTTAATTGACCCCCCTTTATGGGGGGTCAATTAAGGAAGACATCCTCTTCTGCAAACCACTGGAAACCAGGACAACATGAGAGGATATTTTTAAAGTACTGGACAGCTTTGTGACATCAAATGGACTTTTGTGGTCGAGCTTAAACTTTTCTTTAATGACCATCATTTTCACTTGTCTGATCGCTTGCATGATGATGAGTTTCTCACACGACTGGCTTATCTGGGTGATATTTTTTCTCGCCTGAATGATCTGAATCTAGGATTACAGGGTCTCTCCACAAATATATTCTATGTGCGGGACAAAATTGAGGCTACGATTGTAACGGTGGTCCTCCTCCTCTTCAACCGAAAAGGAGGAGTATTGAGGGAACCAAGGCGCAGCGGGTTGTGAACACATAATATTTATTAAAGACAAGACGAAAACACGAACTTCACTATAAACTAACAAAACAACAAACGGAGTAGACAGACCTGAACGACGAACTTACATTAAACACGAGAACGCACGAACAGGGAAAATAGCCTACACATAAAAATGACGATGTACAACACAAACCGAACAGTCCTGTATGGTGCGACAAACACTGACACAGGAGACAACCACCCACAACGAACACTGTGAAACAACCTACCTAAATATGACTCTCAATTAGAGGAACGCCAAACACCTGCCTCTAATTGAGAGCCATACCAGGCAACCCTTAAACCAACATAGAAACAGACAACATAGAATGCCCACCCAAACTCACGTCCTGACCAACTAACACATACAACAAACTAACAGAAATAGGTCAGGAACGTGACATAACCCCCCCCTTAAGGTGCGAACTCCGGGCGCACCAGCAGAAAGTCTAGGGGAGGGTCCGGGTGGGCATCTGACCACGGTGGTGGCTCAGGCTCTGGACGAGGTCCCCACCCCACCATAGTCAATCCCAGCTTACGTTTACCCCTTATCATGACCACCCTCTTATTTCCCCCACCTAATTTAAGGGGCAACACCAAGATACAGGACAGCTCCGGGACAAGGTAGCTCAGGACAGAGAAATAGCTCAGGACAGAGGGATAGCTCAGGATAGAGAGGTAGCTCAGGATAAAGAGGTAGCTTAGGATAGAGGGGCAACTCCGGACTGAAAGGCAGCTCCGGACAGAGAGACAGCTCTGGACTGAGGGGCAGTTCTGGGTAAATAGCCGCTCTGGGCTAAGGGACAGCTCATGACTGGCTGACGACTCTGGACGCTCATGGCTGGCTGACGGCTCTGGACGCTCATGGCTGGCTGACGGCTCTGGACGCTCATGGCTCACTGACGGCTCTGGACGCTCATGGCTCGCTGACGGCTCTGGACGCTCATGGCTCGCTGACGGCTCTGGACGCTCATGGCTGGCTGACGGCTCTGGACGCTCATGGCTGGCTGACGGCTCTGGACGCTCATGGCTCACTGACGGCTCTGGCAGATCCTGTCTGGTTGGCGGCTCTGGCAGATCCTGTCTGGTTGGCGGCTCTGGCAGATCCTGTCTGGTTGGCGGCTCTGGCAGATCCTGTCTGGTTGGCGGCTCTGGCAGATCCTGTCTGGTTGGCGGCTCTGGCAGATCCTGTCTGGTTGGCGGCTCTGGCAGATCCTGTCTGGTTGGCGGCTCTGGCAGATCCTGTCTGGTTGGCGGCTCTGGCAGATCCTGACTGACGACTGGCTCTAGTGGCTCCTGACTGACTATCGGCTCTGACGGCTCGGGACAGACGGGCGGCTCTAATGGCTCGGGACAGACGGATGGCTCAGACGGCGCTGGGGAGACGGATGGCTCAGACGGCGCTGGGGAGACGGATGGCTCAGACGGCGCTGGGGAGACGGATGGCTCAGATGGCGCTGCGGAGACGGATGGCTCAAATGGCGCTGGGGAGACGGATGGCTCAGACGGCGCTGCGGAGACGGATGGCTCAGACGGCGCTGCGGAGACGGATGGCTCTGGCTGATCCAGTCTGGCGGAAGGCTTTGGCTGCTCCTGTCTGGCGGAAGGCTCTGGCGGCTCCTGTCTGGCGGAAGGCTCTAGCGGCTCCTGTCTGGCGGAAGGCTCTGTAGGCTCATGGCAGACGGGCGGCTTTGCAGGCTCATGGCAGACGGGCGGCTTTGAAGGCTCAATACCGACGGGCAGTTCATGCGGCGCTTGGCAGACGGACAGTTCAGGCGCCGTTGGGCAGACGGCAGACTCTGGCCGGCTGAGACGCACTGTAGGCCTGGTACGTGGTGCCGGAACTGGAGGCACCGGACTGGAGACACGCACCTTCAGGCTAGTGCGGGGAGCAGGGACAGGGCACACTGACCTCTCAAAGCGCACTATAGGCCTGGTGCGTGGTACCGGCACTGGTGGCACCGGGCTGAGTGCACGCACCTCAGGACGAGTACGGGGAGAAGGAACAGTGCGTACAGGGCTCTGGAGACGCACAGGAGGCTTAGTGCGTGTTGTCGGAACTGGAGGCACCGAACTGGATACACGCACCATAGGAAGAGTGCGTGGAGGAGGAACAGGGCTCTGGAAACGCACTGGAAGCCTGGTGCGTAGTGTAGGCACTGGGGTTACTGGGCTGGGGCGGGGAGGTAGCGCCGGAAATACCGGACCGTGCAAGCGTACTGGCTCCCTTGAGCACCGAGCCTGCCCAACCTTACCTGGTTGAATGCTCCCCGTTGCCCGCCCAGTGCGGAGAGGTGGAATAACCCGCACCGGGCTATGTAGGCGAACCGGGGACACCATGCGTAAAGCTGGTGCCATGTAAGCCGGCCCAAGGAGACGTACTGGTGGCCAGATATGTAGGGCCGGCTTCATGACATTTGGCTCAATGCCCAATTTAGCCCTACCAGTGCGGGGAGGTGGAATAACCCGCACTGGGCTATGCACACGTACAGGGGACACCGTGCGCTCTACTGCGTAACACGGTGTCTGCCCGTACTCCCGCTCTCCACGGTTAGCCTGGTAAGTGGGCGCAGGTCTCCTACCTGCCCTTGGCCCACTACCTCTTAGCCCCCCCCAAGAAATTTTTGGGTGGTACTCACGGGCTTTTCGGGCTTCCGTGCTAGACGCGTCCCCTCATAACTCCGGTTCCCTTCTCCGGTTGCCTCTGCTCTCCTCAGTGCCTCCAGCTGTTCCCATGGGAGGCGATCCCTTCCAGTCAGGATCTCCTCCCATGTGTAGCAACCTTTACCGTCCAATACATCGTCCCAAGTCCATTCCTCCTTCTTGCGCTGTCCCTTACTCCGTTTACACCGCTGCTTGATTCTGGATTGGTGGGTGGTTCTGTAAAGGTGGTCCTCCTCCTCTTCAACCGAAAAGGAGGAGTATTGAGGGAACCAAGGCGCAGCGGGTTGTGAACACATAATATTTATTAAAGACAAGACGAAAACACGAACTTCACTATAAACTAACAAAACAACAAACGGAGTACACAGACCTGAACGACGAACTTACATTAAACACGAGAACGCACGAACAGGGAAAATAGCCTACACATAAAAATGACGATGTACAACACAAACCGAACAGTCCTGTATGGTGCGACAAACACTGACACAGGAGACAACCACCCACAACGAACACTGTGAAACAACCTACCTAAATATGACTCTCAATTAGAGGAACGCCAAACACCTGCCTCTAATTGAGAGCCATACCAGGCAACCCTTAAACCAACATAGAAACAGACAACATAGAATGCCCACCCAAACTCACGTCCTGACCAACTAACACATACAACAAACTAACAGAAATAGGTCAGGAACGTGACAACGATTAAGAAGTTGGAGCTCTTTTCTGTCTGCATTAACAAGGACAACACACATGTCTTTCCATCATTGTATGATTATTTGTGAGCAAATGAACTCAAGCTTAAGGACAATGTCAAATGTGATATAGCGAAGCACCTGAGTGAGCTGAGTGCGCAATTACGCAGGTATTTTCCCGAAATGGACGACACAAACAACTGGATTCGTTATCCCTCTCATGCCCTGCCTCCAGTCCACTTACCGATATCTGAGAGCCTCATCAAAAATTGACAACAAGCGGTTCTGTGAAAATTGAATTTAATAAGAAGCCACTGCCAGATTTCTGGATAGGGCTGTGCTCAGAGTTTCTTGCCTTGGCAAATCGCGCTGTTAAGACACTGATGCCCCTTGCAACCACGTACCTATGTCAGAGTGGATTCTCGGCCCTCACTAGCATGAAAACTAAATACAGTCACAGACTGTGTGGAAAATGATTTAAGACTGAGACTCACTCCAATACAACCCAATATTGCAGAGTTATGTGCATCCTTTCAAGCACACCCTTCTCATTAACCTGTGGTGAGTTATTCACACATTTTGATGAACAAATAAGGTTTTATATGTAAGATGGCTAAATAAAGAGCAAAATTATTGATTATGTGCCCAGGTCATAAAAGAGCTCTTTGTCATTTGCCACGAGCCGTGTTGTGCCAAAAACTCACACTCATTCTCATGTTTAATAAATGTATCGTGTAGTGTGTGTGTGTGTGTGGCAGGAAGAAAAAAAACATTTGAGAGTGCGCTGACCCTGGTGCTAGAGGGGGTACACAGCTGGAGGTGGAATGTTTGAAGGGGTACAGGACTATACAACGTTTGTGAACCACTGCTCTAGGGAATGAGAACCAGAGTGAGAAAATGCACAGACACACACAGAGGACTCTAGGGATGGGCGCTGTGCGTCTGTGCTTTCTCTGGATCCCAAATTCAATAGAGATGTGTCCTGTGGTCAAATTGAGTTGCTGTGGCCTGGTTTATGTATTTCTGACTGCTTGGGTCTATTAGGCTGCAGTACCATAGTCTTGTACTGTCACAGGCTTCCTGTTGTGTGGAAAATGCTCCTTCTAATCGACCTGCTAAATACCACATGCACAAACACATATTCATTCTGAATCTATTTACATCCAAGCTCCTCTGCAATGGGAATGGTAAGTAACTATCTAGTATTGTTCGTCCGATGGTACCAATATAATAGTGACGTTATAATGCCTTGAGAAATTAGGTTTTGTATTATCAAGTTGTTCTCTGCCCAGTAACCTCAGATGGAAATTGGCAATGTAGCTAAGTCTGTTACTGCTACAGTAGTACAGATGCCGTGCACCGTCCCATATAAACCAGTATATAACTTGAAGTTCCCCATATCATGAAGTCCCACATGTTGTGTTTATCCAATCCTTGGGTTAGTAAATGTGATAAATACATGGCAGACTAGTGTGTCAATCTAAATACCACACACTCTCCCAGCTGTAGAGTTCCTCCACACAAGCAGATAGGGCCCCCCTCTCTTAAAACAGCACACCAAGGGGGTTTTAATTATTGGTAATTGAAGAAGATCCTGCTGGGCACAAATGAGACTTAATCTGACAGCATTGCCATTTGCTCTCTCTGGCTGTACAAATGCCCTCCAGCACACACACACACACACACACGGTTCACGTCTGCCTCCTTCCTGCTCTCACTAACACTTCCTGGTCCTAAAAAGCAGACAGACATCCCTAATCGGAAACTCAGAGTGGGAGTCTCTAAATGCCACTTTCATGTCTGCACAAGACACTGCTAAAATGCTGGGGTTAATGACTAGTTTCGCTAAGTTGTTGATTGCCGAGCATCTAGACTGAAGGCTTTTAGAACTTAGCTCTTAGCTAAGTAAGGTATAGTAGACCATGGTGGGGTTGTGGAGTAAATAATGTGAGGTAGGAGACTGAGCTCATGGGCTTTCATAATTTTTTTTTTTAGCCATGTGATTGATATTGACGACATTGCTCCTATTTAAATGTAACGACATCCAACAACGGCACTGGAATACCATCATCATTATCTCGTTCAAATGGGCAACAGGCAGCATGCAGTGCTTTCTACTGTCTCAGATCACTTCATTAGCCATTAACCCTCATCTCCTCTACAGGAATAGCAGCTAGCAAATGTCCCCTTAGTGACAGCATTAGACACACACACATACACGTACTACCTAATAGGCATGTGATTTATATCATGGCCAGTCTATTTCTGTCTGACCAGAGATTAGGATAGAGAGAGGCCATAATTTCAGTAGATTGCGAAACGCTGCGTCTGATATGGCAACTTACTTCCCTACATAGCGCACTCCTTTTGTCCAGAGACCTATGGGCCCTGGTCAAAATTAGAGCACTATATAGGGAATAGGGTGCCATTTCAGACACAAATAGAGTGATAGATGGGCATCAGGACGTCAGGCAGATGCTGCAGAGTACAGAGGAAGTTCTTATCAGATCCACAGTGTTGGTGAATCAGCTTTTCCGTTTATTACATGTCATTTCTTTCCTGTAGTGATGAGCCGACAGTGGTTCTTCCTTCAAAAGTTGTGTCATACTTGCGGTGTGCTGGGGAATGGTATGGCATGTTGGAGTGCATGACGTCATAGTATTTTACTGTCAGCCATTGTTGCCATTAACGCCTGTTCGACCACCAGAGGGCGTCTGTGAGAAGCTAAGTTATTGAAATGACATGGAGCTGTAGGCCTAAGAGTCCTGTTTACTAAGCTGTTTTAGCATAACTTACCTATTGGCATAAAGGCCTACTTCAATATACTGTATATCAATCAACCATTCATTCATTTGTGCATGTCATCACACATCATACAAGTCATCCATGTCTTTAAATACAGTCAAGCATTTTAGTTATAAAACAAAATAAAATCGAGAGCTTTGAATAGAGCAATTGAATTCACAAATGTATTTGACTGTTCTTTATAAGGGCACATGGCGAAACCCAAATGCAGACACAGGAGGCAGATGGTAGAGCTCCGATATTTATTATAACAAAGGGAGTAGGCAAAGGCAGGTCGGGGACAGGCGAGAGTTCATAAACCAGGTCAGAGTCCAAACAGTAGCAGACAATAGGCAATCTTGAGGTCAGGCCAAGCAGGGGTCAGAAACCAGATCCGAGTCCAAGAACAGTACAAGGGGATAGGCCAGGCTGGTAGTCAGAACATGCAGACTGGTCAGGCAGGCGGGTTCGGAGTCAGGACAGGCAGGGGTCGAAACCAGGAGGACTAGAAACAAACAGAGACTGTGAAAAATAGGAGCAAGTAAAAACGCTGGTTGACTTGGATAACAAGACGAACTGGCACAGAGAGACAGGAAACACAGGGATATATACACCGGGGATAATAAGCGACACCTGGAGGGGGTGGAGACAACCGCAAGGACAGGTGAACCAGATCAGGTGGCGCCGCCCCCTAGGGCGCATACCTGGTTGACTGGGGTGTCGGTGGTGGATATCGGCGATGAGGGCAGGATCCAGGATGTCTCTAGCGGGAACCCAGCACCTCTCCTCCGGGCCGTAACCCTCCCAGTCAACCAGGTACTGGAAACCCCTGAGCCGTAGTCGAATACCCAGGAGGCGTTTTACCGTGTATGCCGGATGGCCATCAATGACACGGGGAGGGGGGGGGCGTAGGGTGAATACGGAGGGTACGGGGTAACAAGAGACGGATAGCAGTGGAACTAAAGACTCTACAGATGGGAAAAGGACTAATGAAACAGGGGGACAGTTTGAGGGACTCTACCCAAAGGGGCAGGTCCCGTGTGGACAGACATACCCTCTGCCCAATGCGGTAGCAGCGAGCTGTAGTCTGGCAGCGGTCCGCTTGTTGATGATACCTGGAGTTGGTCTTGAAAAGTGCTACCCGAGGTCTTCTCTAGGTATGTCGACAGCGGCAGGCAAACATTTGGGCTGATAGTAAGTTGACTTCCGGTTCTTTTTCTGGGAAGAGTGGAGGCTGATACCCCATGGAACACTCAAAAGGGAGAGTTCCGTGGCTGAACAGGGAAGGGTGTTCCGGGTATACTCCACCCAGACCAGTTGTTGGCTCCAGGTAGTGGTGTTGGTTGAGATCAGGCATCTTAGGGTGGTCTCCAGGTCCTGGTTAGCTCGCTCCGACTGGCTGTAAGATTGGGGATGGAATCCGGAGGATTGGCCGGCGCCCCAATAAGGGTGCAGAACGCCTTACAGAACTGAGACGAGAACTGAGGACCCCGGTCTTAAACCATATCCACCGGGCCGTTTCCTTGGCAGAGGGGAGTTTGGGGAGAGGGATGAAATGAGCGGCCTTTGAGAACCGATCCACCACCGTCAGAATGATGGTGTTGCCATCAGGCAGGGGAAGCCCAGTGACAAAGTCCAGAGAGATATGGGACCAGGGACGATGAGGGACAGGTAGTGGCTGAAGATGGCCAGAAGGAGCTTTCCGTGGAGTCTTGTTCTGAGCACACACCGTGCATGCGGCGACAAAGGCAGAGACGTCAGGAAACATTGTGGGCCACCAGAAATGTTGTCTTAGGAATGCTAGGGTACGGTGGGAACCTGGATGACAGATCAGCCTGACAGGTCAGCCTGACAGGTCAGCCTGGAGGAACAGCCGGTTAGCCGGGCCCCCTTCAGGTCCAGGTTGGGAGCGTTGTGCCTTGCGAACCAGGGTCTCAATCCCCGACCCCACTGAGGCTGCAAGGCATGAGGGAGAATGGTTTCGGAGACCAAGCGTGTGGCAGAGGAACTGTATAGGCGGGAGAGGGCGTCAGGCTTCACATTTTTGGACACTGGGCAGTAGGAAATTGTGAAGTTGAATCTTGTAAACAAGAGAGCCCACGGGGTCTGCCTGGAGTTAAGGTGCTTGGCTGTACGGAGATATTCCAGATTTTTATGGTCAGACCAGACCAAGAATGGCTGTTCTGCTCCTTCCAGTGCCTCCACTCTTCCAATGCCATCTTGACCGCCAGGAGTTCTCGGTTGCCTACATCGTAGCTCCTCTCTGCAGGATTGAGCCGATGGGACAGGAAGGCACAGGGATGAAGCTTTTGGTCCTGAGAAGATCGCTGGCACAGGATGGCCCCCACTCCAACATCAGAAGCATCAACCTCTACGACAAATTGATGGGACGGGTCCGGATGGACGAGGATGGGTGATGTGGTGAAACAATGCTTCAGGTCCACGAAGGCTCTGTCGACAGCTGGAGACCATATGAACGGTACTTTGGGAGAGGTGAGCGCAGAGAGGGGGGCCGCCATTGTACTGTAGCCCTGAATGAAACGTCGGTAGAAGTTAGCAAAACCCAGGAAACGTTGTAACTGTACCCCGGACGTAGGTTAGGCAATTTATTACTGCTTTCACTTTTCCCGAATCCATTTGGACATTTCCCTCAGCGATGACATATCCCAGAAAGGAGATTGTCGAGCGGTGGAACTCACACTTCTCGGCTTTCACAAACAATTGGTTCTCCAGGAGGCACTGAAGGACCTGTCTGACATGAAGAGCATGTTCTTGGGCAGACCGGGAAAAAAACAGGATGTCGTCAAGGTAGACGAACACAAAACGGTTTAGCATGTCCCGGAGCACATCGTTTACCAGAGCCTGGAAGACAGTTGGTGACTCCAAACAGCATGACCTGGTACTCATAATGTCCGCTGGCTGTGTTGAATGCTGTCTTACACTCATCTCCTTCGCGTATCCAAACCAGGTGGTAGGCATTCCGAAGGTCCAGCTTGGAAAAAATGTTGGCCCCCTGGAGAGGTTCAAAAGCCGAGGAGAGGAGTGGTAGGGGGTAACGATTCTTAATCGTAATGTCATTCAGACCCCGGTAGTCAATGCACAGACGCAGGGTCTTGTTCTTCTCCACAAAGAAAAACCCTGCGCAGGCAGGAGATGCAGACGGACAGACACCTCCAGTAGCCAGAGACTCCTCTATGTATTCCTCCATGGCCTTGGTCTCCGGCCCGGATAGAGAATATAGCCGACCATGAAGTGGTGTGTTGCCTGGGAGGAGATCAATAGCACAATCATAAGGACGGTGCGAGGGAAGAGCAGTAGCACGTGTCTTACTGAACATTTTCAGGAGGTCTTGGTATTCAGTGGGAATACAAATTTAACTGTCAGAAGTATTACAATGGAAATGAACTTTTAATCTGTCTGTCTGCATATTTCCAGATATGGCATATAAGGGTGCAATGAGATACCCTTTGGGTTGGATGATACTTTTCTCATCAATCATCATGAAAAAAAACGTACACTTAAAAACTGTCATCCTTGACTGTCATCCAACTGTCATGTCATCCTTTAAAGGTTTTATTGTCCAAATGTTGATAGTGCGTGTGGGCGACAGAGTTGTCGTTTGTATGTGTATGTCTTCTATTGTCTAAAAATATCAAATCAAATCGTACAAAAAAAATGTACAAGGAAAAATGACAAGCTTGCAACACGCATCTGATTATTAATTATGCATAGGATTTATTTGATTTGTTTCGTTTACATTCTTCATTGTAACCACAATGTTACAAATAATTGATCACACACAACATGAGCAGATTAACTTGGCCAATTTTTTAAATTTATTATTAAAGACTATCACAAAGAATATTTGTCCAAAGTCACGAATGAGTCACTCAGCTTTATGCTGAGAAATAACGCTTTATGCTGCGAAATAGCCTACAAAGCCGAAACAAATATATTAAATTGCCTAAATAAAGTAGTACATTTCGTAAATAAACGAAGTAGCTCAGGTCTTGAAAATATGGGCAACCTTTTTCCCCTCCCTATCCTCGCTGGACACTTTCATTCAGTTTCTCCTTCACATCAGCAAAGAAGGACTGTGTTTCAAAAACTCACTTCGTATAGAGGGGCTATCACTCTTTCACACTGTGGTAAATAAAGACAGTTATTTCAAATGATTTATTTCTGTTTTTAGAGGGAGAGAAACCAAAAGGCCACAATGACAATTTTCGAAAATCGTCGGTCCACATATCAAGCGTAATTGCCCCATTGTATTTATCCAAGTTCTCTCTCAACTGCGGGACGACCCGCCAGCCTGGTGCAGGACTATAGTGCCAGAGAAGAGAGATTCTCGGACTGAAACATTCACACCGCCATTAATTTATGAAAAGATAGTCAATTTCTGCCACAGTTTAGACACCGGTAGATCAACTCCTCCTTGTGGTAGTGTGGTGCAATGACAGAATGACGCAATTTACCACAGTCTGCCACCATCTACCACAAACGGTCGCGACAGAAGCTCTAAACTTTTCATTGAGGACACCACTGTATTAGAGTGACAGTTCCAACAGGCTGGCCTTAAAGAGGGAGCATACAGCTTTCCTGCCACTGAGCACTTAGCCTCAGTGAAATGTGTAATAATTCCAAGATAAAAAGGTGTGCCCTAGGAGAGGTCATCCATGTGGTCAATTCAGGTCAGCACTTTTCATGGATGAAAGTAAATATGAATATGGTTGTTATTTCCTTAATAAATAGTTTTATGATGGAAGTAGCCATAAATATTTACTTTTATTGAAAAAGAGGAAACGGAGGACTTTTTTTTCCCAAGACTATTTGTGAGTTCCTATGTCATGTGGTATCAAGCATCTTAATTAGCATTGGGCGTGGTTGGGGATGTTTGTCACATTGATGTTGGGGTTGCTTGTCACAGTCTGACAGCAATCCCCATTGTAGCAATGTATCCAGTAAGCTAAATTACATTGAAAAGACACCTTCCAGATGTTGAAAATACATGTTTCACAAGTTTGGACAGCACGGTACAGCACAGCACATTAGAGTCAGTAGAGTTCAATTTAGCAGAGAACAGTACAGTAGAGTACAGTATATTAGAGTACAGTGCAGTACAGTTGCGTTCAATATAGTGCAGTACAGTACAGCAAAGTAGAATACAGTTGAGTTTAATTCAGTAGATTACAGTACGCTAGAGTGCTGTACAGTACTGTACAATTGAGTTTAATTCAGTTGAGTACAGTATACTGTACTTTACCCTACTGTACTGTACTTTACTGTTTTGAACTATACTCAATTTGATTACTATACTGTACCCTACTGTGCTCTAGTGTACTGTACTGAGCTAGGATCTACTTTTTCTACTATACTGAACACACTGTAGTTTTCTTTACTGTACTGTACTCTGCTGTGCTCTACTGTATACTGTGCTGTCCAAACTTGTGAAACATAGACGTCTATGATTGGTTCAGATTTGGTCCTGTCCGGACCTGCTTGTCAAACCTGTGAGTCAGCGACTCCGACTGAGAGTCAGCAACACACACACACACACACACACACACACACACACACACACACACACACACACACACACACACACACACACACACACACACACACACACACACACACACACACACACGCACCTGTGTTCCTATTTGAAAAAGCATGCCTTGTTTACAACAAAACAATTAGTTAACACAAATGTATACAGCTTCACTTTTTTCACTTTTTCAAAATATTTAATTTCCACTAAAATATGCTCACTGTTTGTTTTATTAAGCAATGATGTGACGATTTGGCGTGGAGCAAGAACTACAATGTCAAAGCAAATGTTCATATGTACATAGAAATACTGTTCAATAAATAAAGGCTTTGCAATAAATAAATTACTTTTTCTAAAACTTTGTAAATGGTGCAATTGTTGCTGGGGAAAAATGGCAAACACTATGACAACCAACCCCATACTGTGTGACAACCAACCCTGGGACCGGGCTCCCTGTCACAAGTGGACAGAGTGTGTTTAATGTCTTATAACTCCATGTTGGAAGAAGATATGAGGATAAACATTGTCCCCATTTCAATCTGAGACCTTGGTCTTTCTCTTAATATTGAAAATAGTCTTGTAAGATATAACGGCGCTGAGAAAAACACTAGTAAAAAAGTGTGACAACCAATCCTGATCTCCCCCACAATTATCTCCTTGCCTCAGGAGCTGATGCTTTCACTTTGTGTTAGAATAGCTGTTTGGAACTGAACATTTTCAATCTGCTCCCTCTTTTGTGTCTTTGGAGTGTGAGAAAAAGATGGAAGAGAGGAGAGAAGAGAGGGCTGTTGATGAGTCATATCTTCCACTATCAGAGGTTAGATCATGTGACCAGGTAAAGGTGTGCAGCGGCATGTGTGCAGGAACACAGGTGGGAGCTGCAGGAGTCCCTCCCATCTCGGGGGCAACCACAGATGGCAGACTGTTCTGACTGTGTGTGACGCAATACCACCAAGTACACACATTAACCACCTGCCTGAGGTCTACCATGGTTAACAAGGTCACAGACTGTCCTTCACCCAAACACCCATAACCCCACTCTGTGCATGGAGCCCTGTGCCAAGCATTACCCATGACACAGCCAACCGGTATTCGATAGCCAATAATTGAGTATTGATTGCCATTAATCAGCTGAAGGAGAGGTTGCCACCTTGTGGCTGTGTGGCTCTTGGCCAGCAGGTGTGGCCCTATGTGAGGCCCTTGGCAAGCACCAGGGAGCTCTCAGACATGATTCCCTGTCTGTGTAAGGAAATGGAGTTTAAGTGAATCCTCGCTGATTAGGCCAGGGGAGTCTATGTCGCTGTGATTTAGGTCTACTCAGGCCAGGCCCATGTGTCACTACTATGGACCGGGCAGAGTTGAGCAGACAGACACCATGGCCATGCCCTATTAGCACACAAGGAGAAGGGTTTCGGGAATAGCGATGGGCACTGTCGAGTGAGTCACCCGGGCCGGTTGAATCAGTGAACCAGTTAAAACCGCGTGTTCAGCGTTGGCTGTGCTGCAGGGGTTAACATGGCTGGGGGCGAACCACTGGGGTGGGAGCTGTGGCACGGCTAGAAAGAGAGGCTTGTTAAGACAGATAATAGAAGATCTGCTTTGTAAATGTACTCAGTAGAGTTCTTCATAGGCTGGTCAGAGAGTTCAGACTTTTTTAGGCATGGCAAGCGGACAACATTGCAAGCGGACATAATGAGAGTTGACATTTCACCAACCTCCAGAATCTAGATGGACACAAACAGGGTAATGAAGAGGGTGAGGGCAGTGGGAATCCGTGATACTTTAGCAGTCAGAGAGAGAGAGAGAGAAATGGCTTTGTCAACCCATTCATCAAGAAAATACCTGCCGCAAATTCATAGTCAACCATTAACTGCATTCAGGGAAATTGTAGCGATAACAAATTAGAGCAATTGAATGCAAACATGTTTTGTGAAAGTTGGCATGACCCATGGAAATAAGTGATCCCTGCCTGTACTCCTGCTCCGGGCTACTACTTTGTCTGTGGTCAGTCTGCTATGCTAGGACTGTCTCCTACATAATAATAGCAAGCTGTTATCAAAGAGCAACAATGCAATGTGAACAGCCCTGCTATTTGCATGTACAAAAATGCTAGATTAGTTGTTGGTCTTGCTGTGAAGTATTTCTGCTTGCCTGGACATTCCTCAGGCTTCCCAGCCTCTTATTATTAGAGGTGTGTGTGTGTGTGTGTGTGTGTGTGTGTGTGTGTGTGTGTGTGTGTGTGTGTGTGTGTGTGTGTGTGTGTGTGTGTGTGTGTGTGTGTGTGTGTGTGTGTGTGTGTGTGTGTGTGTGTGTGTGTGTGTGTGTGTGTGTGTGTGTAGAGCCACTGTCTTTCAGCTCCCATTATGTGATGAGCAATGGTGTAGTGGAGGGTAAACGCTGTTCATTTATTTCGCGTGAGCGTTTACCCACCCCTTTGCGGGAAAAATACTTTGAAAGTTTAGGGAGCGTGACTTTACTCAGCGCAAATGATACTCAGCATTTTACCAACCTATTTTCTTTACCACTACCAATCAAAGTCAGGCGTTCTAGGAGAATAAAGCTAGTCACGTGGTGTAAGTGCTAAGAAAGTCCGATGAATAATTGTCCGGAAAATGTCTGTCTATTGCAACGTGACTTTCCCTTTGCCTGACTCCATGGTGTGAAATTACATTTAAGTCATTTGTGAAATGCTGTGGTAGTAAAGGATCCTATTCGTGACTCTCACAATAAGAGAGATGAATCATACATTTGCAATTGTAACGTTTTCAGACACTGGGGAAAAGGGAAACCGATATCCTTTAATCCTGCCATGACATTACATTCAGTCCCATTGTCCTGACGTGTTTCGCCAGCAACAGCACCTCTCTCTCTGCTCCACTCTGGCAGCGTCTGAAATGGCGTCCTATTCCCTATACAGTGCACTTTTGACCAGAGCCCGATGCAGCCATGGTCAATAGTTGTGCACTATACAGGGAACTATACATTTCCTCAGTGCTAGGCACACACGTCTGAAATTGGTACCTGTACCCATGTGCCAGGTAACCCTGGTTTAAAAGGGATTATTGAGCGTTCCATTTCTAATGGGAGCGCAAACACAGAGAACAGCATGAGAACAGGACTTTGGTCCTGGAGAGAGAACGTGCTCAGCTATCTCAGACACTGCATGGTTCTACAATCACCACATTACAACCTAGCGGTCAATACAGTCATGTGGTATGTGCTATTAGGGCACTGACACCACACACACCTCCCCCATCGTTTAAGCCTCCACTGAACGTTCACACTGGAAGGTCGGTCCGACTGTGGGGATCGTCAGAATGGAGCGGGCGTGTTAAATGTGCTTCAATGTAACTGTACTTTACGTTAATGTTGATTTTTAACCCATACATTATGAAATATACTCCTGGTTCTTTATTCTGTTTATTTTATTTGGATCCTCATTAGTTCACGCCTTAGCGATCACTACTCTCCCTATTTACTAAATCATTTAAAATGTTCATTTTATTCTGCTGTTTTAACATTTTTGAGCTATAAGGCAGCTGTGGTAGACTGTGCAGTCATTGTGTCCCCGTTTTTATAGCAGCTTCATAAACATGTTTGCCGTGACAGGGTGAAACTCAGTAACACACTAACTCAGTGAAATGATTAATGGACCTACCTACTGGTGAAGGTGTCCAGCACCTCCATCTCCTCCTCTGCCTCCACCCTCGACTTACACACAGAGGACCATTGTCCAGCCTGGAGGCCTCACTTGAAGAAAAATGTTTGCTTAAAATAAATAAAATGAAAATAAAAAATACTCAAAGGTGTGAGGCAGTTGTACTTTTGAATGTCAATTATTTACTGTACAATAACTAACTGCAAACAGCCCATGGATAACATGCAAATATTGGTAATTTAAATAAAAATGCTTAGTCTTTAACTGAAAAGGTCATGGACAGTTTATCATTCACCAAGCAGCCCTGCAACTTTATGCTAACTAGCGCTTAGATAGAGAGAGAGACAGAGAGAGACAGAAAGAGAGAGAGAAATCTTCATTTCCCAATTAGTTGTTGGTGTGAGGGAGTCAGACTCCAGGAGAACAAGTGATGAATCACTAAGCAGTCTGTAATTATTTCTGAATCAATATTGTGACAGGAAGGCTCTGGAGTGCCAAAGCCCAGCCTGTTGAATTGGGGCAGAATGGTCCCTGTGGAGTGTTCGCCACACTAGAGCTCTGGTGTAGTGACCACGATTGATGAAATACAGACAGACAGCCAGACAGACAGACAGACCTCTCTGCCTTGCTAACATGGAGATGCCTACACTCATGTGCACATTCACAGGCACACACACAACTGTTAACTAATCTGGCCAATCAATTAGTCCCAACCTCCCCCTATTTATTGAAGTCTTGTCCAGTAAGCGACTCTCACAGCATACTGGGGTCGATGGTGTCAGACTGAGATGTGTTCTGAGCCTCAGGCTCTGACACCACCCTCCTGAGCAGTGACCTTTATGACCTCTGGGTTGTGCTGTGGTCGGTTTGCCTTGTCTCATCTAACGCTGTGGTTATCCGCTATGGCGCCACTTCCCCTCACACACTAAGGTTGGGGTATAGGTAAAGGGTGGTGGGGTTGGGGGGTGGGGGTGCAGACAGATGTTCAGCTGTGATGGTCAGGGGAGCCATCAGTGATAGCGCACTATGAGAGAGAAATATATTTTATATGACATATGTCACATGTAAATATATTGGTTTATGAGGTCCCTGCAGATATAACCATGTAGGCAAAGGTTTTTTGTTGTATTTTTATTTGTTGGAGCAGCCTGTACGCATATTTAAAATATACGGTGCTTTAATGTTTGAATACAAAATGTGCTATAAACGACCTGCTGAACAAGTCCGATTTGATAACCCAGAGAGAGATGGAGAGGAGGATTTTATAATTTCTCACTTCACATGTTCCAGCTGCCTTCGGTCTGTAATATCACACATAGATTAATTTCACTGGCGAAATGGATCTCTCCCAAGTAGGAAATGTATCCTTTAGCATAATGCTACAGCAAAGCCCCCGCTTGGTCTCTCTCACTCGTTTTCTCACTGCCTCCTTACCTCCCATTCTCCGTCTTTCTCTTACTCTGTCCCCCTCTTTCTCCCTCTCTCTCGCTCCCTTCCTCTCTCCATCCTCCGGGCGCTGCGAGCCACCTGCCCTGGCTTCAACCAGAGTTGAGAGACCATGGCCTCAGCCTAACACCTCCTGACAAACATCATCAAGCCAATGTCGAGCACACATTTGTCCTCTTTGTCTTTTCTACATATAACTCTTATTTTGAATTTAATCACATTTTTTATTGAATGTAATATCTTGTGTTGTTCTTGTCTATTACTGTTCTGTACTTTATGTATTTGTACGTTTTATGTGGACCTCAGGAAGAGTACCGTTTGCAGTAGCTGATGGGGCTCCTAATAAACTAAACAAACAGCAGGACTGGTGGCTGCTCTGCCCCTCTGACATGACACTGTATTAAAGGAGCCTTCATTGAAACCAGACATAAAGCGACTCAGATCAAAAAAACTGCCACATAACTGTCACAAGGGAGCACGTTTGAAATGCTGCTGTCGAAGAACAGGGGAGTTCAAGAGCAAAAATAGTGGCATGCCATTTTTCCATGCAACATTAGAGAAACCAGGATTTTAAAGGAATGTATCAAAGATGTCAATACAATGTAACATAGTCTGTTAGGTTGACTTGACTCTATGTGAATGTTCAGGATGAGACTATGGAAACGTGTAGGCAATGTTAGAGAATACAAAAGGAACTACTCTCAGATGGTTTGTCTTGGCGTTGTTTTAGGGATGAAACACCGTCTGAAACCTTGTCTTGACGTTGGGTGAGGCGTGAGTCACAGTCAGAAACGTTGTCTTGACGTTGTGTGAAGGGTGAAACACCGTCTGAAACCTTGTCTTGACGTTGAGTGAGGCGTGAATCACAGTCAGAAACGTTGTCTTGACGTTATTTGACTAATGAAACAGTCTGAAACCTTGTCTTGACGTTGTGTGAGGGGTGAATCGCAGTCAGAAACGTTGTCTTGACGTTATGTGAGCAATGAAACACAGTCAGAAACGTTGTCTTGACGTTGTGTGAGTGTTCCTCCAGAAGAAGGATACCGTGTCTGTCTGTTTTATGGCAGGATTTAGGTTCCCTGCTTCAGAGGATCGGTTGATTGCTGCAGCGTCGGAGAACAGCTGCTACCAAGCCGAGCGTAAAAAAAACACCAAATTGAGCCTTGGGTTTACGTCTAACCACGTACGCGTGTTCAGATCTCCTTCCTTTCCGCAAATTGCATTGGATCAGGGAGAGAGAAATAACGATGCATGACTGTGTCTTCTTCAAATCACTCTTTTTAATAAGCAGGCCTGAGTTGCAAGACGCTCAGAGCTGAAAAGACGACAGTGTTTATGTTTCATGAGGAAAGGTGTCAAACATTGGGATGTATCGTCCCTATAACTGTGGGCCTCTGAGCAAACCAGCTGCAAAGTTGATCCATTACAGTTAAGTGAATGGGGCAAAATTGTGACTTCATTCTAATCTGGGGGTCTGTGCATTAGATGAAGCTAACCCATTGGAGGGTCCCGGCACAGCGGAGTGTAGACGCTAGCAGGAGAGGAAGCTTCAAGTTAGCTGAGAGACGAGGGAGTGAGAGGGAGAGTTTAGACTGTCTGAATGCTGCAGGGAGACAGTGAGAAAGAGAGAAAAGGGGGAGAAGGGTAGAGAAGAAGACACACACAGACAAACTAGCATTCTCCAATCTGTAGTCTATCAGCCGTCTCCCATTGATTACAGCTTCAGTCAAAACCCCCTGTCTCCATCCCCATCGCCCTCCCCATTCTCTCCTGTGCAGTAGAGGAATACCTAATAGCATGTGGTCTGCTGTCGGTATAGATTGTGTATTCCAGTTGTGCCATGTCTGCTTCCTTGGTATGCAGAGCACAGAGCTCAGAGCTCAGGTAGTAATTCCTCTCTGAAGGGAAGAGAGCTGCTGCTAGCGTCTGTCTGTCTGTCTCTGTCGGTCCGTCTGTTTGTCTGTGTTGAAGAGAAAGAGACGCCTGGATTGATTGAAATGCTCTGCTTTCTTTGTCTCTAGTAATTGCTCTCTCGCTCACTTCCTCTCTGTCTCTCTCTCTCTCTCTCTATCTCTCTCTCTCTCTGTTCCTTCTCTCTTTCTCCTCTGTGTCACCTGTGAGATTGGGATGGAGGGTAACTGCGACTCGTGAATTATGGTTGTGTACACGCCATGTCGATGTTATGTAGATGTCAGTGACACCGCTGCAGCTCATGCATGTAGTACTTCCTATTTGAGATTCTAGATGAAGTGCAATGTTCAGTATGACTGAGACTACTGCTGTGCCTCTGTGAACAGACCTAGCTTCATGTAAGAGTCACTTCGTCTGACACAATAAGAGCAAATGCTGTACATTTGTTTTGCCCACAGCAGACGTAGTAGTATGCATAGTACTATTCCTTACATAGTGACTTGTGCAAATGAACATTATTATACAATGAATATGCAATGTTGACATCTCCTTAGTACACCAGATTGCTACCGGCCATGATACTGTGAATCAGTATGCTACTGCCATAGCTCTTTCTTGGGTCTGGAGATGTCCCAGAAGCCTTCCCTTCACCAACTCCAGCTCTGATTGGTGGATCGTTGCCTGGCTACCCAAACTCCTTGCTCCGGCCAAACGCTATGCCACAGATGTTAGTTTCTTCGAGGCAGTGAGTCTGGATCTGAGTACCTCCCTGACGATTTCTAGAATGCAAACACATGCTTACAGTTCTGATTGGTCCCACAAACCAATGGGTTGGGCCAGAGCCAGAACACGGGTGGGTATAAAGCGGCATTTTGAAAATTCCTCATTGGCTTTGGTACTCTGTTTGGTTAGAGACGATCCAATCGCTGATGACTTTGTTTTGTACAACACCCCTCATTTTGACTTCACCACAAACGACTTCGATGGTATGTAGTATGTAGCGAAACGAAAGCAGAGGAAGAATTCAGTTTGAGTTGTTAGGCAAGGCGGATTGAGGATCTCATCTCAGTTCAGCCAACGTTCCTCTATATCCTCTTACTTCCCCCTGGCAGTGTGTTAGGGAGGTGATAGAAAGTTCATTTTAGGATTAGCCGCAGGGCCGGAGGCAGATCTGCTTGCTAACAAAGAGAGAGTTATGAACGCGAATCCCTGTGAAACCAGCCGGGGAGAGACTGATGCTCACTGTCACTGATTTACCACCCTGCTAATCAGCTGAGGAGACAAGGAAAGCTGCTCTGTATCTCTGGGCATGTGAGGTGGACTGAGTCAGAGCTGCCTTCACTCTCAGATAGACGCAAAGAAAGTGTGTGGGCGCCTGTGTGTGTGCATGCTTGTGTGTGTGTGTTAGAGGTGTGCCGAGTAGTCGGACAAAAAAAGAGTATCGTAATGGAAATGGGCAATTTTCTGGATCCAATTATGATCAGAGTATTTTTTATTTATTATCCGTGACTGGGAAAATCCCTGCATCTTTCTCACGTCAGGTAGTCAAGTGAGGTACTACGTGGTCTAAATAACTTAAACTGGCTAGTTAGCCTGTCTGTAAAGTGAAAGTGGGGCTATACGTTGATCCTGCTGCTCTGATTGGATAGAGTGAAGCTGTATTTCTCTGTCCACTGGCTTCATAATTTCACCGATCACTTTCACTTCTCTGTTTCGGTCTGATCATTCAGACTGCTGCTGCCTCCTGTTAGGGTAGGGAAAAAGATGACACGCCGACGCGCATTCTGTCTGATATCAAACTTGTCTGCCCGCTGCAAGTTGAGGACACACAGGCACAGGTCATACACACACACACCCCTCTGTGGCTCTTAATCGTTTAGATTGTTTGGTATATCAACATGCTGGGAGGTATTTTGCCAACATCTGCTTAGGCATATTAAAACAATGATGTTTATTCCCGATCACGAGTATCATCCGATCCGACTATCAACTTTCACTTTACGGATACAATTACGACTATGAGTATGGCCATGTCGGCATACGCCTACTGTGTATGCCTGCGTATAAATGCGGTTGTGTCCGACATTGAGAAAGATGGCGAGAATTCTTTGCAAAGAACTATAGTTTGCCATTTAAACTGTGAATTCAGCATCAATAAGAACAGGAAGAAAATACAACGCATTTGGTGGGCCTATTCTTTTTTCTAACACCAGATTGTGTAGCAGTGAGTGTGATCAATACAATTTCAACTAGAGGTGACACATTTGTACTCTACAATGACATTAGTATGTTCATGAGGTGTGATATCTCTACTGGATGCTTCATCTGGAGAGCAAGGGGGACTGATCACTGGTCTGGAGCTGAACTGATAGCACTACTAATCTCCATCCTACTCCCACTGGAGACCACATGATGGGTAGGTATAAGACCTGCCTTGTTGATAGTGTTGTTAAGAAGGAAGCGCAGCACTTTATTATGGACAGACTTCTCCCCATATTAGCTACTGTTGTATCAATATGTTTTGACAATAACAGTTTACAATCCAGTGTTACTCCAAGCAGTTTAGTTACCTCAACTTGCTCAATTTCCACATGATTCATTACGAGATGTAGTTGAGGTTTAGGGTTTAATGAATGATTTGTCCCAAACACAATGCTTTTAGTTTTGGAAATATTTACGACTAACTTATTCCTTGCTACCCATTCTGAAACTAACTGCAGCTCTTAGTTAAGGGTTGCAGTCATTTCAGTTGCTGTAACAGCTACCCCGGGGAATTCCTGATTCTACCTGGATTATGTTTGAGAGGCTTCCATTAAAGAACACCCTCTGTGTTCTGTTAGACAATTAACTCTTTATCCACATTATAGCAGGGGGTGTAAAGCCATAACACATATGTTTTACCAGCAGCAGACTATGATCTATAATTACAAAAGCTGCACTAAAGTCTAACAAGACAGCCCCCCGATAATGTTATCGTCAATTTCTCTCAACCAATCATCAGTCATTTGTAGTCATCAGTCACTGTGCTTGTTGTGTGTCCTTCCCTATAAGCGTGCTGAAAGTCTGTTGTCAATTTGTTTACTGTAAAATAGCATTGTATCTGGTCAAACAGCATTTTTTCCAGAAGTTTACTAAGGGTTGGTAACAGGCTGATTGGTCGGCTATTTGAGCCAGTAAAGGGGGCTTTACTCTTCTTGGGTAGCGGAATGACTTTAGCTTCCCTCCAGGCCTGAAGGCACACACTTTCTAGTAGGCTTAAATTGAAGATTTGGCAAATAGGAGTGGCAATATCGTCCGCTATTAGATAAGGTAGACAGATGTGTGTGTGTTTGTGCGTGCGTGCGCTGGCTTGGCACCATGTGCTGGTGTCGTGACTATATCCCTCCTGTATCCCTCTATCTATCTCTCCAGCCAGGATCACAGTAAGGTCATTAGTGGTAGATCAGTTCTGAGCTTTAGACTACAGCAGCATTACCAGCCTGGTGTAGAAATAGGGAGAGAGGGATATATCTCTGTGGGCAATATAGCCAAACTACAGGCTTTTCAAAGGTTTTCCTCCCCAAATCCTGACAGAAATAGTCATTATCCGGCACTTTTTTGTGTGTGTGTGTTAGTGCTGTCTTTTTCTTATTGCGCATCTTAGCTATCTTAACGCGCCAGGATTACAGTAATGCTAATTTGACTACACTACACCAAACTACAGTAGGTCATCTACCAGATGGTCCAACCATCCACTAGTCTATCTATCTCTGTGTCTGGGGGACAGACACGGAGAGACAGACACACACACACACACAAACTCACAGACACAGGGGAAAAAATCCAGTTGTTTTTACTGTAATCTCCTGCCAAAGTTTCCATAAAAGTTACCTTTTTTCCCCGTACCTTACAGGTAACTGTCTGCCAGTAAGTTACCGTAATAACAACAGGATTTGTTTTGCAGTACACATACACTGTATATTTCCCATTCTGATATGAACCTAGAGTGTTTTCTCAGTTTACTGAGCATCTCAGTAAAAGTTGCCACTACTAGACTTATATTCTACTCTCTATGCCACTATAGACCTGGGCTCTGTTTCCATCCTTGTACACGGTGTCAGATCCATCACTGTCTGGTAACACACCATGACCTCTGACCTTCCTCTCCTGAGTCGTAACCTTGTCGTGTCTGGTCACCACCTGGCTCAGAGGGGGGGGACTCCATAGCACCAACAGCCATCTCTTTACCATGCCTGATGAAGATTAATGGCATGGCTAATGCTCATTATGATTATTGTTCTCAACATAACAGCAGACTGATGTGGCTCTAGGCCAAGCCAGTGCCCCAGCCCCTGAATTCATGGGTGTAATTATTGTGGTATTTATCGCCCAGCAACAGTTTTGTTCCATCCATTCACCATCAGACTCCTACCAGTCAATCTCCTCACAGCACATGGTCCACTGGTCTGTGTGTGTTCAGCTCCAGTACAGTGGTCAGTCATCAGAGCCCCTCCCTCTGTTATCTTACTTAATAGCTTGTAGATGAGATGTAATGAACCAGATATAAAGGGGTAGTGGTGGTGGTGGGGTGTTATTAGAGTGACAGGTAAGTCAGGGATAGAGGGTGTCTGCCTGCTGCCTGTCCCCATAGGAACATCTGCTTTGAGGCTGTGACAGATGCAGAAGCACTGAGGAGGAGGAGGAGGCTAATGTCCGAAGGTCCAAGTAGGGCTGTGGCGGTCATGCAATTTCATCAGCCGGGAATTGTCAAGCAAATAACTGTCAGTCTCATGGTAATTGACTGTTAATTAACAAACACATTTAGCATCTCCTGGCTTCCACTGATGTAGACGTTTGGAACATCTACATTTTAAAAAGTCGAATTAATCCATGTTGTCACGCCCTGACCTTAGAGATTCTTTTTATGTCTCTATTTGGTTTGGTCAGGGTGTGATTTGGGGTGGGTATTCTATGTTCTTTAGTTCTATTATTTGTATTTCTATGTTTTGGCCGGGTAGGGTTCTCAATCAGGGACAGCTGTCTATCGTTGTCTCTGATTGAGAACCATACTTAGGTAGACCTTTTTCCCACCTGTCTTTGTGGGAGGTTGACTGTGTTTGTGGCACATAGCCCTTTAGCTTCACGGTTGTTTTGGATTGTTTATTGTTTTTGTCGGCGTCATATAAATAAAGGAATATGAACGCTCACCACGCTGCACCTTGGTCTACTTCTGTTGACGGCCGTGACACATGTAGTATAGCCTACACCTTCACAATAAATCCATTATTTATTTTAGACAGGTCTAAATAAACTTGATATGCAGAAAATGTGGTCTATTTCAGAAGAACAGAATAGCATACTCTGATTTGTCCTTATGTTAGGTCCTGATCTGGCTATGCCAAATGGCTGTGGGCTACACACACATACACACACACACTCCGAGACAGACGTGTATACTTTACACCCCTGGCTTTGTGTCTCTAAGACTTCTGTCTGGCACACACACACACATGCTCTCTGACCTATCAGACTGAAGCCATCATCCCTACTGTTAAATCTCAAAAAGCCAATTCCTGTCATCACGTATGAGATCCATCCAATTAGCTGCTAGTGCTGCTGGGTCTGATGGGTATTAGACTGTGGTTCTGTAATGACTGGCTCGATCTGCCTGGTAGATCTGTTCTGATTGGACGGTTTTAATCAAGGATGTGTAATAGGATTTTATCATCTGTGTAGGTCGTTTGTCAAATTGTGGATAGGCTTTCACTGTCATGTACTACCTCTACATTAGGCTATAACTTATTTTTGACATTTTTCCTCCCCAACGTAACCAAATTAGGACATCAAAAGAGAAAAGGACCATTTAAAGTTTGTTTTTATCCTACTTTTTGAAAGAAAGGAGTGTACAGTGCATTCGGAGAGTATTCAGACCCCTTGACTTTTTCCACATTTTGTTACGTTACAACCTTATTCTAAAATTGATTAAATAAAATTCCACATCAATCTACACACAATACCCCATAATGACGAAGCGAATACAAGTTTTTAGAATTTTTTGCAAATGTAGAAAAACAATAAAAATAAAAATACCTTATTTACATAAGTATTCAGACCCTTTGCTATGAGACTCGAAATTGAGCTCAGGTGCATCCTGTTTACATTGATCATCCTTGAGATGTTTCAACAACTTGATTGGAGTCCACTGTGGTAAATTGACTGGACATGATTTGGTAAGGCACACACCTGTCTATATAAGGTCCCACAGTTTACAGTGCATGTTAGAGCAAAAAACAAAGCCGTGAGGTCAAAGGAATTGTCCATAGAGCTCCGAGACAGGACTGTGTATAGTCACAGATCTGGGAAAGGGTACACCCAACAATTTCTGCAGCATTGAAGGTCCCCAAGAACACAGTGGCTTCCATCATTTTTAAATGGAAGAAGTTTGGAACCACCAAGACTCTTCATAGTCTTTTGACATGTACCAACAAATGGGTGTGATCATTCTACAGTGGTCCCTGCAGCGTACGATCAAACCGGTGTGATTAGCACGCTTATTGAGAACGTTCGGTTTCGATTGACGCAACAGCCAGTATTTGAGCTAGCCAAACTGTTCTTTTCACAGAAACATTTTTCAAAAACAGTCCCTACAAAAAGTTATGTCCTGAATGTGACCAGTTTATTTTTGGATGCATTGTTCAGACATTCACAGAAGTAGCGACAGCATAACACAATCATCCAAACCAGAAAATGTAGGCTACATTAGTCCTAGTGCTAACTGAGGAAAGATTGACATACCACAAGCGGTCAAACGTAGAGAACTCTCGGCTGACAGAAACCACAGTATGAATTAGCTCAACATTGATCTAAATAATTTAATTAAACACTTTCTAGAAATCCGACGATGGGTAGTTTGTTCGCGCCGCCATGTTTGTTTTTTTGACGTCAACCAAAGATAATAAGAGAGACAAGATGAGTTTGGTCTGTTTGCAGTATGCATGCTGAAGGGGGTTTGTCATCTACGATCATTCACTTCCCTTCATTCACTTCCTGAAATTTACGTGAAAGATAAGTGAACCATTCCTTCACCTCATTATAACATCTTTGATCTGACAGACATTTACGTGACACCCATAATGCATTGTATAATGTCAACCAACAGGCACCACACATAGCTGGAAAATAGCTTAACATTAGCTCATTATAATCAATACAACAAAATACCCCAAAAGTATTTTACAAACAACATAGGTGTCCATTACAATCTACGCAATAATCAGAATGCATTATTTGTCAGCAGAACTTGAAAACATATGAATAAAACTGTAAATACATGATGCTCTATACATACAGTTGAAGTCTGAAGTTTACATATACCTTAGCCAAATACATTTAAACTCAGTTTTTCACCATCCCTGACATTTAATCCTAGTAAAGATTCTGTGTCGTAGGTCAGTTAGGATCACCAGAGTGTTTTCTATCCAAATCTACCAATTATATGCATATCCTAGCTTCTAGGCCTGAGTAACAGGCAGTTTACTTTGGGCACGCTTTTCATCCGGACGTCAAAATACTGCCCCCTAGCCCAAAGAGGTTAAACTCCATGGACTCCCTTTTGCGCAGTGAAACCCAGAACGATATGTGACCACTTGATTATGGCGTCACTGTTCTGCCGAGGACACCCAAACCAGAGTGGCCACTCCAAAGCCCAATGCCCCTTTCCCTCTCTGAAAGTTGATGTAGCCCTGCTTGGATATTGAGACTATATTGGATATTGGTTGAAACATTGGACCCGATCTAGCTTGGTATGTCAGGGTGGGCAGTTGGAAATGTGAATTGGGACAAGTCGGAGGTAATAATGCATCTAGGTTATAGTTTATATCCATGAATACACCACACCAAAAGTTTTAAAATGAATTTCCTGCAATTCTTTGTAATAATGATTTATATTCACTACTTGGTCAATAGATTTGACAGCATGTTTAACCAATGCAAATACATTCTATGAATTGATAGTTCACCTCTCTGTTTTTTTATTATTTAATAAGGTATACTGTAACCATGTGTTCAAGCTAAACAAATCAAGGTGTGTTTATGATATGATGTGTAAGCTATACAATACAATGAAATGCCTACTCGCAATAGAAGCTCTCCTCGCAAACTGTACAGTGATATTAAGCTATATGTATTTATTTTTACATTAGGCTATAGCTTACAAATAGCTATTCCATGTAGTTGTATGCCTACAAAATGGCGCCGACAGATATGGCAGATCTGCTTCTAGCAATATTTTTTAATTTTTGTGTTATTTGTTACATTATTAGCCCAGATTTTTTTGCGTGTTATTACAGCCGGAAATAACTTTTTGATATCAGAGTGGCAGTAACTCACCAGCATTACGATCAAGAATACGACTTTCCCAAATTGGATCCTTTGTTCGGACCCCCCAGGGAAATTGAACTTATTCCAGAGGCTGCTCCTAAACACCGCCGGCGGAGAAGAGGTATTCCGAGTGGACTTCTAGTCCGACTCAGGAGTGGTGCACACCATCCACCGCTTCCAAGTATATTACTCGCTAATGTTCAGTCTCTGGATAATAAAGTAGATGAGCTCAGGGCGAGGATCTACTTCCAGAGAGACATCAGGGATTGTAACATACTCTCTTTCACGGAACCATGGCTCTCTCGGGATATACTGTCCCTGTCTATTCAGCCATTTGGGTCCTCAATACATCGTGCAGACAGGAATAAAGAACTCTCCGGGAAGAAGAAAGGCGGGGGTGTATGTTTCATGATTAGCCACTCATGGTGTGATTGTGATAACATACAGAAACTCAATCCTTTTGTTTACCCGACCTAGAATACCTCATAATCAAATGTTGACCGAATTACCTCCCAAGATAATTATTTTCGGTTATAGTCACAGCCGTGTATATTCACCCTCAAGCCGATACCATGACGGTCCTCAAAGAACTACACTGGAATTCATTTAAACTGGAAAACACATATCCTGAGGCTGCATTTATTGTAGCAGGGATTTTTAACAAAGCAAATTTGAGGAAACACTACCCAAGTTCTACCAACACATTGACTCGAGTACTCGCGCTGGTAAAACATTGGACCACAGCTACTCAACTTTTCGAAATGCCTTCAAGTCCTTCCCCCGCCCTCCCTTCGGCAAATCTGATCACGACTCCTTTTGCTCCTCCCTTCCTATAGGCAGAAACTCAAACAGGAAGTACCCGTGCTAAGGTCTAGTCAACGCTGGTCTGACCAATCGGAATCCATGCTTCAAGATTGTTTTATCACACGGACTGGGATATGTTCCGGCTAGCCTCTGAGAATAACATTGATGAATACACGGATACGGTGACTGAGTTCATCAGGAAGTGTATAGGAGATGTTATACCCACTGTGACTATTAAAACCTACCCAAACCAGAAAATGTGGATAGATCGCAGCATTCGCGCAAAACTGAAAGCGAAAACCACAGCATTTAACCATGGCAAGGTACTGGGAATATGCCTGAAAACAAACAGTGTAGTTATTCCCTCCGTAAGGCAATCAAACTGGCAAAACGTCAGTACAGAGACAAAGTGGAGTCGCAATTCAACGGCTCAGACACGAGATATATGTGGCAGAGTGTAGTCCGTGATTGTCTGTTAATTAAAAGGGAAAACTAGCCACGTCACAGACACCGAGATCTTGCTTAATAAGAACAAGCTGTTTAGCTTAACCTTCTTCGCCCGCTTTGAGGATAACACAGTGCCACCGACGCGGCCCGCAACCAAGGACTGTGGCCTCTCGTTCTCCATGGCCGACATGAGTAAGACTATTAAGCATGATAACCCTCGCAAGGCTGCCGGCCCAGATGGCATCCCTAGCCTCGTCCTCAGAGCATGCGCAGACTAGCTGGCTGGAGTGTTTACGGACATATTCAATCTCTCCCTATCCCAATCTACTGTCCCCACTTGCTTCAAGATGGCCACCATTGCTTCTGTATCCAAGAAAGCAAAGGTAACTGAACTAAATGACTATCGACTCGTAGCACTCACTTCTGTCATCATGAAGTGCATTGAGAGGCTAGTTAAGGATCATATCACCTTTACCTTACCTGACACCCTAGACCCACTTCAATTTGCATACTGCCTCAATAGAACCACAGACGATGCAAACGCCATCGCACTGCAGACTACCCTATCCCATCTGGACAAGAGGAATACCTATGTAAGAATGCTGTTCATTGACTATAGCTCAGCATTCAACACCATAGTGCCCTCCAAGCTCATCATTAAGCTCGGGGCCCTGGGTCTGAACCCCGCCCTGTGCAACTGGTTCCTGGACTTCCTGACAGGCCGCCCCCAGTTGGTGAAGGTAGGAAACAACACCTCCAGTTCGCTGAACCTCAACACAGGGACACCACAAGGGTATGTGCTCAGCCCCCTCCTGTACTCCCTGTTCACCCATGACTGCGTGGCCACACACGCCAATAACTCAATCATCAAGTTTGCAGACGACACAACAGTAGTAAGTCTGATTACCAACAATGACGAGACAGCCTACATGGAAGAGGTATGAGGGCCCTGGGAGAGTGGTGCTAGGAAAATAACCTTTCACTCAACGTCAACAAAACGAAGGAGCTGATCGTGGACTTCAGGAAACAGCAGAGGGAGCATGCTCCTATCCACATCGACGGGACAGCAGTGGAGAAGGTGGAAAGCTTCAAGTTCCTTGGTGTACACATCACTGCCGATCTGAAATGGTCCACCCACGCTGCAATTGGAAGATGCATTTTATACATATTCTATAATGATAGGCTATTCTATAGGCTATTCATCAGTACAAACTTTTATTGAGGAAATTATTATATAATTTTAAAAGAAAAATGCGCTCCCTCACCTAAGAAAATAGCACTACACCACTGCCCAATACCCAGCCATATCATAAAACTGAAGCATAGAGCCTATTGCTTCTTTAAAATGATAAACTGCGCTACAATCTAAACTGGAATCTGTCGTTTGCGAACAACCTAGATAAACTCCCGTAAGGATGTGTGGGGCTTATCTGTAGTAGCCTTGGAGCGGCAGACAGACAGGCAGGCTTTCAGTAAGTAGTGCTTCTTATCACCCAGCACCTGTGCCCCTGGACTAGGCTTAATCTGTTATTTACAGTGGGGGAAATGAAGAAAATCTACACCAGTGCTCTACTCTAGGGATGGACGGGATATCATAGATAGACTTATCTCACAGCTTATACTGCCAGGACAGGACTATAGAGCTGCAAGGGAGAAGAGTTGTACACACAGCATAATTAATATTTGACTGTTAAGTTTCATGGGAGAAGGAGAGATGTAGTACCGGCTTGTTCTTCGTGCATCATCATCTTCACACAGTGAATAATCCTCAACTTGAATATTTCCTTTTAATATGCCCTTTACAATAAAGACCTAGAGGGTTCACCAAAACAACAAATTGTTGATCTTCTCATGTTACATCATATTGGTCGTCGCATTAATATTGCATTAACCTATGTATTTTCGGTGTTACTTCACTTCTAATCTTAAGAGAGGCTATTTTAAAGTGTTTTCATGCACCTTCCAACAGAAGCCCTTTCTCTCTGTGTTGTTGTTCCTAGTTTACTGTCTCTCACCTCCCTACGGCCTGTCACATGACGACCAGAAATGTTATTACAAGAGAGGTTCCACATGTCATCTGTATTAAGCCAGCACCAAATGCTTCACCAAGGGGCTGATTCAGACTTAGGAAATGGATGTCTCTCCTACGCACGCCTTTCCCCTCACACTTCTCAGTATTTGGTATTCAGACGTACCTTATTCAGTCGCACAACGCTCTCTGCAGGTGTGGCTGCCTTGCGCTCTCTGAATACATTTCTTTCAACCACTGAAACCCTCCAACTTGCTGGTCAACAGATTTTATTGTGGAGTTTTCATTCAATATGGTTTTCAGTACATTTATCTTGAAGCCATCCCTTTAAATACAGTGTACCTTTTAGTTAGAATTTTGTTGACAGACTCACTAGAATATATAGAGAGAATGGATTCGGAATGTTAGGAATCAATGAAATATAAACTAAACAAAAATATAAACGCAATATGTAACAATTTCAACTATTTTACTGATTTTAAGGTCATATGAGGAAATCAGTCAATTAAAATAAAGGTTAAATTAAGGTTAAATTTAAAATAAATAAATAAATGAGGCCCTAATCTATGGATTTCACTGCTGGACATTCCTGCAGTCAGCATACCAATTGCACACTCAAAACTTGAGACATCTGTGGCATTATGTTGTGTGACAAAACTACACATTTTAGAGTTGCCTCTTGTTGTCCCCAGCACAAAGTGCACCTGTGTAATTATCATGCTGTTTAATTAGCTTCTTGATAGGCCATACCTGTCAGGTGGACGGATTTTCTTGGCAATGAAAAAATCCTCACAAACATGGATATTTTGTGCACAACATTTGAGAGATATAAGCTTTTTGTGCATATGGAAAATTTCAGGGATCTTTAATTTCAGCTTATGAAACATGGGACCAACACTTTACATGTAGTTTAGCTCAGTGTACATGCATATTCTGATCTGGTAAATTATTTTGGTTTAGGAAAGTATTTATGAATCATAAAAATCTGGATTGGAGAGCCTTTACATACTAAATAAAGAAAACGGTGGTTTGAGTCATTCAGAAAATTGCCACATTCAGTTTTTCAGCCCATGGTAATGTTGGAAGATTAGTGTACATAGAATTATAATAGGGGATAGTGTACAATAGAAGGCTATACCCTTGTCTGTTACCTGAACAAACTATGGAACTGTGTGATGACACTGCCAATTCTCATGCTTAAGTTCAAGGTCAGAATACGCTTAGAGAGAAAAGTGCATAAAAAGGGAATTCCATTCCATTTACGCACGCTTAAGTCACCCCCCAAATGAAGAAGAAAGCCAACATTGCCCCCGAGATAAAATACGCATCTTGTGTAGGCTATGCATCATTGCACTCTGTTGCATGCTACAGCCTTAGCCTTCCATCTCATGCCTTAGGCCTGTGAAAACTGGAAACCTTTTTATCCTTTATACTATCCTACGCATTCTCAATCACACTATGGTGCTCCTCTAACCGTGAACAGGGACAGAAAGGTGTGAATACATAGAAACGCATTGAATAACACATTCATAAACGACAACAACAAAAATCTTAAGGAATCAGGTTTTGAAGTGTCTGTCCTAGGAGATATACGAAAGCTCAGGATTTAAAAAAATTATAATAAATGGACACATATTTAATCCCTTATTTTTGTTGGCACAAAATGACCTTCATACTTCCATTCATTTGTATAGGTTACATTCACCATTGTGTTTGTGGTCATATTAGTTTTGTAGGCCAAACCGTTCAGATACTACAGACGTTTTAATGACAAGACCGATTTTTGGGATTACTCATGGTCTTCCACTGCAGATGCGGAAGGCTGACATAGGCGGATGCAGTGGATTGCCCATGCAAAAAAAACAGACATCGCTAGTTTTAACTGATGGATTTTGATGGGGAGTTGAATATTGATTATATTACTTAGATTGACGCAATTACTCATTAAACTACTACTAGTTTGATTCTTGTGCCTACCTATTGTCCCATTAACAATCACCCATATAAGCAAACATACAGTACCAATCTGTCACGCCCTGACGGTAGAGATCCTTTTTATGTCTCTATTTTGGTTGGTCAGGGCGTGAGTTTGGGTGGGCATTCTATGTCTGGTGTTCTATGTTGTCCTTGTTTTGTATTTCTGTGTGTTTGGCCTGGTATGGTTCTCAATCAGAGGCAGCTGTCTATCGTTGTCTCTGATTGAGAATCATACTTAGGTAGCCTGTTCCCACCTGTGTTTGTGGGTGGTTGTTTCCTGTTTAGTGTTTGTTTCACCTTTCAGGACTGTGCGTCTGTCGTGTTTGTTGTTTTGTCAAGTGTTGCGTATTTTATTAAATAATATGAATACTTACCACGCTGCACCTTGGTCCTCTTTTCCTTCTCCCGACGTGCGTTACACAGTCAGAAGTTTGGAACCATGTAGTAACCAAAAAAGTGTTAAACAAATCAAAATATATTTAATATTTCAGATTCTTCAAAGTAGCCACCCTTTGCCTTGATGACAGCTTTGCACACTGTTGGCATTCTCTCAACCAGCTTCCAGTCCCCCTGCAACGCATTACCTTTTTCTGGAGAAGGATGGAGGGATAAAGGGAGGGAGGATTGTGACATTTCCTTATGAAATGTCACAGTCCGCCTGAGGGGGTATTGTATGTAGCCTATTTATATGCGCAGGTGATGTTTTTTTTATGAGCCAAAAAGTCAGAGGTCATGTTTAACAGTATGGCTGTTGATTGGCTACTGTAGAAGACCTCCCAGGGGACGTGTGTACTATAGGGTTGATCCTGCATAGTGACAGTGACATATGGGTTGACTCAGCAGCCTAAGGTCTCAGTATGAGAATGAGCCGTCATTAAAAGGATCGCTACCCCTCATCCACTCAGTGTATAGATGCTGTTTATGTATGTTCAGTTACAATCATCAGGGTCTGTGTGTCTTTAGACAGTTATTAATGTGTTTACTGCCCTGCAATGGGGTGGTTTTATGGCTTGTTATGCCTGTTTATTGTTACTTATGTGGGGATAATGTCCTTGTTCAAACAGAGCTGTGGCTGGGATGTAGTATTGAACAAGATGCCTATTGGGTTAGAGTAGAGGCCCAATTGAATCAAAATGAGGTACCAGGACTGCAGGATTAGTCAAAACCGCATTCTTCCTGAATACCACCTGTTTGTTTGAAGTCAACATGATTTTGGTTTCACACTTTAAATGTTGCTTTGCTGAGCTGTTTGAAGCCAAACGAGCTGCATTCTTTCAGCACAAAAAAAAAGGATGTTTTGAGCTATCCCCTCATCCCACCGGATGCAGAGTTTGATTGATTAAGGGCCCTGTCTGTCCAATCCGAGGCTCAAACCCTGCAGTAAGCACATCACAGAGACAATAGAGTGCTGATCCGCCGACCTCAGCACCCACAAAATACAGACTGAGACAGAGGAAGAGCGGGGTGGATGTGGCCACAGCACTTTCACTGTGAGGAGAGATTAGATCGGGCACAATTCAAATGGCTGGTTCGTTATAGGCACCACCGGTCAGGTGTTTTTATTGTGGGGGCAGTATCTGGTCCGATTAGCTCCTCTCTTATCCAGAAAGAGTTAGAAATTATTCAAGTCAGACTTGATCTCCTATGGTGTTTTCAATGGCGTATTAAGAATTAAGTAAGAATTAAGTAGGCTAATCAATGAAAAGAAAGCAGTCTCTGATGGGATAGATGTAGATATACCGTGATGGGGGTGGGCTAAGTGTGATTCACTGTGCATTACTGCAGTGTGTTAGGGAATGTGTTCGTGTGCATGTGTGTTGTCAGTGTGCATTCGCAGGGTGTGGGGGAGTCATTAATACCCATTTCAATCCCACTCCAGTTCCTTCTCTGTGAGGAGGAGTAGCCACCATGATAAACCCAAGCTTATCAAGCCTCAAAAACATAAACCTCTCATCACCACATCCCCCCTGTCTCTGACAAGGGCTTTACAGAGGAGGATAAAGAGAGAGAGAGCGGGAGCCTGAGTAAACTCCTCACACAAATATTGTGTCGCCGGAGGGGAGAGGCTGTCAGACGCACTCTATCAGAGAGGCCAGAGAGAGGGAGACGAGGAGGTATAGGGATGGCGGAGGCCTCATACTCTGGTGTCCTCTAATTCCTCTGTTTGGAATGCAAAGCTGTCATTTATCTGATTGCTGGCGCAGCACTACAGCAAGGAAGGGAGATTTACAACGCTCTCGGGCTTGTCAGAGAGCCACACACACACTCAGTCTCTCTCACAAGCACAGGGTCAGATAGGCACACACACCTCTCTTCCATATGATATAGCGGAGCAGGGCCTAGGGGTTAGGGCATCGGGTCACAATCCGTGCACCTAATTCGTAAAGACAGGACAAAAAAAGTCCAGCCAGCCTCATGTGGTCTGAAAGGAGAGGATTACTCAAAAGCCAAATATATAGGCCTACATGTTGCCAGTGATGTTGTCTTCATAAACAACATTCAAACAAATAGTAGCAGGTAAGAATTCCACATTTCCATGACGTTATCACTGTGACCAGCACTCTGTCATCACCACAGTGCACTCTGCTGGTTAAAGCTGTTGTCACTTTGATCATTGTCCAGTTACTCAACTCATTTGTGTTTGCTTAAGAGAAACTATTGCTTTCTAAGACAGCGCCTCACTCTCCTAACCCTCCCATCTATATCGAGTCAGTCCATCCATCGTGACAGACCCTTAGCCCTGTCTTTCCCTGCCCCAGTCAGACTGTATGGTGGTGACAGACCCCATCAGAGAGCCCTGATCAGTGAGTAGATGGGGTGGTGGAGGGGGAGAAGCTGAGGCAGCAGACGCCTAGAGGACCAGATCAGTGGTCCTGCTGTGTCTCAGTCTCTCGTTAACCTCCCCTCCCCCCTCCACCCAGACCACCAGTCAGTCCCCGGACCCTTCCCTCCTCTACCTCGCCTCTGCTCTCTCCTCCTCTCCTCCACCAGCTCATTGCCCTCCTAATCATGGCCTCACACTAACTGCCCTGAAGGGAAGGCACATAAAAATGGAGGTATCAGCAGTTCCACTATAATATCAGCTGCATTTTATTTTGCTTTGAAGTACATTTTTCACTAATCTAAGTGGAAAATCAGGGTATCGTGAAACATTGTTTTTCCTCAGTATGAAACATAAGAAATGTTGGTGCACTGTAATATAGTGTGCACTTTAACGGGGATGCTGGGATACATCCTGATACAGTCCTGAGAGCCTATTGAATGCTCTGAGGCTGTGAGGGGGATGGCTCTGGACTGGAGTGTTATTGACAGTCAGATTGATTTGGAGCTTGCTCTTTTGTGAAATGATAGATGTGTTTTGGTGTTGTTTAGTCTTGCCAACTCCCTTCCAGCTATGCGAGATCTCTACAAGGCCATGAAGGCTCCAGAGACCTGTGTGTTGAGAACTGGACCGGTGGTGGGCAGAGGAAGAGTGCTAGAAGAAGCCTTAGGAGATTACACTTCTGAACAAAACCAAAATCTTGTAGGCTCTGTGAACTTAACACATCAAAGTAAAGTAACAAGTTTGAACAAGTTTCCATATGGCTCACCCACCCACATGATTGACTGTGATGGGTGTGACCACTGAAACAAACAGACTGAACAGACAACAAGAGTGTGTGTGCGTTCGACGGTGTTCTTTGGCCTCTCCAGCCTCCGGAGGTCCATGTTCCCCTATGGCTAGTGGATAGCGTCTAGCATTAGCAAGCCTGGCTCTGTCAGAGACGCCTGTTAGCCCTGTCTTGATCAGTATGTCAAACTCCTCTTTTAGTATTTTTCTCTCCTCCATCCTTCTCTCTCTGACCATCCCTGTCTGCGTCTCTGCTCTCTTAGTACATTCACATAACTCCTGAACCTTGCAGGGGTCTCACTCCAAGTCAGCCCAAGTCCCAGAATATCCTCAAATTACTCTAAATGTACTGTATTAACCTCAGCATGGCATGGCCGCATGGCCCCATGGGAACTGGAAAGCATCAGGGGATTCTAATTCCCTGGACCTCTGCTCCACTCGTTCCGCTGGGCCTAGATGATTGGCTAAGTCCAAGGACACAGTACTGGCGGGGCTCTGGCTGCACCGCAGGACATGTAGGTCAGACAAAATAAATCGCTTTTTCTGCTTCCCGGAGACCACTGCTCCGCTCTGCTCCGCTCGCACACTCACTGGCATGTCAACAAGCAGAATGAATGACGAGGATCTCCAGCGTTCAAAATGTCTTCCCAGACAATGGCAGAGGCAATGTTTATTCTCTGACAATTCTTGCTACATACTGTATATACACACACAGCAATCTGTGCATGGACAGATGAACATCCATTTAATGACACTGCTCCTCTATTCCTGGCTATTTGAGCAGTTGAGATTAGGAACTCTCTGGATGACAAAGTACCCCTGCTGTCTTTTAATGTTTCTAATGACCTTTCAGTGTAATTTATCTGAAGGCCAATTTCAACATTTTATGGACAACCACGTTTTCTATTCTCTCTGAGATCTGGAGGCTGTCTGTGTCTGTATGATCAGCATAGAGACAGTACATTAGGCCCAGTGTCATGGATGGACAGTGGCTGTAGGGCTAGGGCTGGGCACTGACGCTAGCAGCAGGAGCGGTCACACAGGCCACTGGCCTGACAGGGGAGAGACGCTGGCATGCGGGCGCGGACGGGGGGACGAGAGGGGGATGAGGCGGTGGATTAATGAGGGGTCTCCGCCTAACTGATGGGACACAGGGAGAGGGCCATTTCAATTTCAGCACCCCTCCCACACACACAGAAAATACATTTTGACATTTAGGGGCTTTTATTTTAACAAACCTAAAGCAATATTTTTTGTTTATTTAACCTTTATTTAACTAGGCAAGTCAGTTAAGAACAAATTCTTATTTACAATGACAGCCTAGAACATTATGGGTAAATTTTAGTGCTCGTGTTAGCGTTATAGGTCTGGGGGTGTGGCATAGATAGTTTTGCTATTTTCACTGCAGTAATTATGAGCTCAATAACTGGCGGTGGCGTGAAAGGGCTGGGTTTTGATGAATAAATAAATTATAGGTGTGATGCGTTTCATGGCTAAACACTGCAATGTCATTGTCTCTGTAGGTTATTGACAGTCTTTGCGTTGTTATCAACTACAATTTGCCTGGATGCATAGAATATTATCTTCCTAGTCCATTGTGGATTGATCCAGTTTATTAAATAGCACATTCTACAGTAACAAGTAATACCAACAGTAAAAAATCAAACATCCAGAGTTTGCTGAGTATGTTTGGAGTTTTGTCAGTCAACATGATTGTAATTGGCTTCCTTTACGCATCGCACTAACCCCTCAAATAAAAAAACGTAAATGATATGTGTGAGGCACATTCTCAGTAAGCAAGATACAGCCTAGGTCTACCGTTGATATGGTGTTATAGGACTGAATCATTCGAATATGTTTGGAGGAGCGAGTCATTGGTGACAAGAGGCACTTGTTGGAATAGGGATGGATGCACGACGAATGGAGTAGTCTATGCACTGCAGGTTAGGCCTATATGAATTGTAAATAATGCAAAAGCATGACAACAAAAGCCTGACGAGCAGACCATTTAGCAATCTTTTATGGTTAGGCTAGGCTAATGGATGGCCACGATAAGAAAGACACCAGACGCATTTCTGTTGAGACAGCTTTCGTTATAGTAGGCTAAGGGTAGCCTATAGGGCTTGCTTTTGAATCAAGCAAAGTGGAAAACAAGGAAAATAACTGAAATGTTTCTAAATACGACTGTCACCGGATCATCTCATCTCTTGTTGATGGGCATAATAGCCTACATGGAGGGTTTTTTATTGGAGGTTAATCGGCATGGCCAATTAATTAGGGCCGATTTCAAGTTTTCAAAGCAATCGTTAATCGGCCTTTTTTTGATGCCGATTATGGACGATTAAATTGCAATCCACGAGGAAGCCGCGTGCCAGGCTGTTACGTGAGTGCAGCGTCAAAAGGACCTTGTGGCTGCAAGGAGTCAAGGTAAGTTGCTAGCTAGCAATAAACTTATCTTATAAAAAACGAATCAATCTTCACATAATCACTAGTTAACTAAAAATGCGGTGCCTGTTAATTTATCATCGAATCACAGCCTACTTCAACTTCGCCAAACAGGTGATGATTTAACAAAAGCGCATTCGCGAAAAAAGCACAATCATACCTAACCATAAACATCAATGCCTTTCTTAAAATCAATACACAGAAGTATATTTTTTTAAACCTGCATATTTAGTTAAAATAAATTAATGTTAGCAGGCAATATTAACTTGGGAAATTGTGTCACTTCTTTTACGTTCAGTGCAGGGCAGAGTCAAATCAAATGTAATTGTCACATACACATGGTTAGCAGATGTTAATGCGAGTGTAGCGAAATGCTTGTGCTTCTAGTTCCGACCATGCAGTAATATCTAACAAGTAATCTAACCTAACAATCTCACAACAACTACCTTATACACACAAGTGTAAAGGAATGAATAAGAATATGTACATAAAAATATATGAATGAGCAATGGCCAAATGGCATAGGCAAGATGCAGTGGATGGTATAGAGTACAGTATATACATATGAGATGAGTAATGTAGGGTATGTAAACATTATATAAAGTGGCATTGTTTAAAGTGGCTAGTGATAGATTTATTACATTAATTTTTCCATTATTAAAGTGGCTAGAGTTGAGTCCGTATATGTTGCGTATATGCAACAGTTTAGGGCCGCCTGGCTCGTTGCAAACTGTGTAACCGTAATTAATTTGCCAGAATTTTACATAATTATGACATAACATTGAAGGTTGTGCAATGTAACACCAATATTTAGACTTAGGGATGCCACCCGTTCGATAAAATACGGAACAGTTCCGTATTTCACTGAAAGAATAAACGTTTTGTTTTCGAAATGATCGTTTCCGGATTTGACCATATTAATGACCAAAGGCTCGTATTTCTGTGTTTATTCTCTTATAATTAAGTCTACGATCTATAGAGGTGGTAGGCAGGAGCAGGCTCGTAAGCACTGCGTTTGCCAACAGCTCTTAGCAATGCTTGAAGCACAGCGCTTTTTATGACTTCAAGCCTATCAACTCCTGAGATTAGGCTGGCAATACTAAAGTGCCTATAAGAACATCCAATAGTCAAAGGTATGTATAATACAAATGGTAGAGAGAAATAGTCGACGCGTCATAATTCCTATAATAACTACAACCTAAAACTTATTAACTGGGAATATTGAAGAACTGGGAATATTGAAGAACTGGGAATATTGAACCACCACCTGTCACGCCCTGGCCTTAGTATTCTTTGTTTTCTTAATTATTTTAGTTAGGTCAGGGTGTGACATGGGGAATGAATGTGTTTTTTGTAGTGTCTAGGGTGGTTGTAAGGTTTAGGGGGTTTATTAGAGTAGTTGGGTTTATGTTTAGTATAGTAGTCTAGCTGTGTCTATGGTTGAGTGTAGGTATCTAGGAAAGTCTATGGTTGCCTGAATTGGGTCTCAATTAGAGACAGCTGGTTATTGTTGTCTCTGATTGGGAGCCATATTTAAGGCAACCATAGGCTTCAGCTGTTTGTGGGGAATTCTCTATGTCGAAGTGTTTTGTGTCAGCGCTGATTTTTTGTATAGCTTCACGGTCGTTTGTTGTTTTGTTTTTTCCTTCTTTAAAATAAAAGAAGATGTACTTTCCACGCGCTGCGCCTTGGTCCTCTCTCAGTCCCGTTGACGATCGTGACACCACCATCATATCTTCTGAGCAAGGAACTTAAACATTAGCTTTTTTACATGGCACATATTGCACTTTTACTTTCTTCTCCAACATTGTGTTTTTGCATTATTTAAATCAAATTGAACATGTTTCATTATTTATTTGAGACTAAATAGATGTTAATTGCTCATTCAGTGTTGTTGTAATTCTCATTATTACAAATACAGTTGAAGTCGGAAGTTTACATACACTTAGGTCATTAAAACTTGTTTTTCAACCACTCCACAAATTTCTTGTTAACAAACTAGAGTTTTGGCAAGTCGGTTCGGACATCTACTTTGTGCATGACACAAGTAACTTTTCCAACAATTGTTCACAGACAGATTATTTCACTTATAATTCACTGTATCACAATTCCAGTGGGTCAAAGGGTCTACATACGCTAAGTTGACTGTGCCTTTGAACAGCTTGGAAAATTCCAGAAAATTATGTCATGGCTTTAGAAGCTTCTGATAGGCTAATTGACATCATTTGTGTCAATTGGAGGCTTACCTGTGGATGTATTTCAAGGCCTACCTTCAAACTCAGTGCCTCTTTGCTTGACATCATGTGAAAATCAAAAGAAATCAGCCAAAACCTCAGAAAGGTCTGGTTCATCCTTGGGAGCAATTTCCAAATACGTGAAGGTACCATGTTCATCTGTACAAACAATAGTACGCACGTTTAAACACCATGGGACCACGCAGCCGTCATACCGCTCAGGAAGGAGACGCGTTCTGTCTCCTAGAGATGAACGTACTTTGGTGCGAAAAGTGAAAATCAATCCCAGAACAACACCAAAGGACCTTGTGAAGATGCTGGAGGAAACAGGTACAAAAGTATCTATATCCACAGTAAAACGAGTCCTATATCGACATAACCTGAAAGGCCGCTCAGCAAGGAAGAAGCCACTGCTCCAAACCGCCATTAAAAAATGCCAGACTATGGTTTGCTACTGCACATGGCGACAAAGATCGTACTTTTTGGAGAAATGTCCTCTGGTCTGATGAAACAAAAATAGATCTGTTTGGCCATAATGACCATTATTATGTTTGGAGGAAAAAGGGTGAGGATTGCAAGCCGAATAACACCATCCCAACCGTGAAGCACGGGGGTGGCAGCATCATGTTGTGAGGGTGCTTTGCTGCAGGAGGGCCTGGTGCACTTCACAAAGTAGATGGCATCATGAGGAAGGACACTTATGTGGATATATTAAGCAACATCTCAAGACGTCAGTCAGGAAGTTAAAGCTTGGTCGCAAATGGGTCTTCCAAATGGACAATGACTCCAAGCATTCTTCTAAAGTTGTGGCAAAATGGCTTAAGGACAACAAAGTCAAGGTATTGGAGTGGCCATCACAAAGCCCTGACCTCAATCCTATAGAAAATTTGTGGGCAGAACTGACAAAGCATGTGCGGGCAAGGAGGCCTACAAACCTGACTCATTTACACCAGCTCTGTCAGGAGGAATGGGCCAAAATTCACCCAACTTATTGTGGGAAGCTTGTTGAAGGCTACCCGAAACGTTTGACCCAAGTTAAACAATTTAAAGGCAATGCTACCAAATACTAATTTGAGTGTATGTAAACTTCTGACCCACTGGGAATGTGATGAAAGAAATAAAAGCTGAAATAAATCATTCTCTCTACTATTATTCTGACATTTCACATTCTTAAAATGAAGTGGTGATCCTAACTGGCCTAAGACAAGGAATTTTTACAAGGATTAAATGTCAGGAATTGTGAAAAACTCAGTTTACATGTATTTGGCTAAGGTGTATGTAAACTTCCGACTTCAACTGTATATATATATAAAAATCGGCCGATTATTCGGTATTGGTTTTTGGTCCTCCAGTAATCAGTATCAGGTAATCAGCTTTGAAAAATCATAATCTGTCGACCTCTAGTTTTTTTGCACATCCAAAATAATAGGAGCTGGCTAATATAATAAAATTAAGAGAGGAGAGGGGAGGAGATGCTTAAAAAATCGTAATAATAGCCTACATAGACAAAAATAGATGTCTTCATTGAGAGTAGGGGAGGTTATTCTTGGTTTTTTATCAAATGAAACGAAATGGTAAAAATGTTAGCACTGTGCGTCACGGCTGGATAGGCTGCACTTCTACTGTCAAAATCCGAAATCCACTAATCGCGTTACCACTAAAACCAGATTTTTTAATGGTGGGGATGTTTTTCTTAAATATCCCCACCAGCCCTGCCTGAAATTGGCACTTTGGCACACGTTTTTAAGGACACCCTTCAGATATCGCCACCCCTCCCACCTCAGCGCAAGCGAGCTCATAGAAGACAGATAAGTAACCGATCCTGGCTCTAGGGTTTGAAAATAGAAAAGTGCTGGCTTTAACAGGTCAAAATTGCAAACGAGCATGTGGCAGCTGAAAATAGATTCCTTCCTGCAATTCTACACATTTTGCGAAGGGGAGTAGAGAATATTTCTACATTTTATAACTAATTTCCTGCAATTCTACACATTTTGCCATGATATATGTTATGTTAACATGATATCTGAGTAAGAGTGACTAACACAATCAACTGTATATATATAAAAAAATCGGCCGATTAATCGGTATTGGTTTTTGGTCCTCCAGTAATCAGTATCGGTATCGGTAATCATAATCTGTCGACCTCTAGTCAGGGCCCCTTGGCACTTGCACTGCTTGCCCGGACGGTCATTTGTCCATGATTAATACAAGTTTAGATATCTGGCTAGACTAATTTACCAATCTTTTTTTTTTTTGCTGACATGGGCTAATTGAGTGACTGTCAGTGACTGACATAACAAGGGAAAAACTGCTGATGCACAACCAAATTTCTAAGTTGCACCTTGCAGTATGCCAAGGGCCAGCCCTGCCTCCATACTAGTCATCATTATGCAGAGAGAAATAGAAAGGGGGAAACTTAGAGCTCTTCCTTTCCTTACCGCTGTCTCCTCTGTCACCGCTGTCTATTCAATGTCTAGTCGTGGCCAAACGTTTGGAAAATGACACAAATATTAATTTCCACAAAGTTTGCTGCTTCAGTGTCTTTAGAGATTTTTGGTCAGATGTTACTATGGAATACTGAAGTATAATTACATGCATTTCATAAGTGTCAAAGGCTTTTATTGACAATTACATGAAGTTGATGCAAAGAGTCAATATTTGCAGTGTTGACCCTTCTTTTTCAAGACCTCTGCAATCCGCCCTGGCATGCTGTCAATTAACTTCTGGGCCACATCCTGAATGATGGCAGCCCATTCTTGCATAATCAATGCTTGGAGTTTGTCAGAATTTGTGGGGTTTTGTTTGTCCACCCGCCTCTTGAGGATTGACCACAAGTTCTCAATGAGATTAAGGTCTGGGGAGTTTCCTGGCCATGGACCCAAAATATCGATGTTTGCCTTATGGCAAGGTGCTCCATCATGCTGGGAAAGGCATTGTTCGTCACCAAACTGTTCCTGGATAGTTGGGAGAAGTTGCTCTCGGAGGATGTGTTGGTACCATTCTTTATTCATGGCTGTGTTCTGAGGCAAAATTGTGAGTGAGCCCACTCCCTTGGCTGAGAAGCAATCCCACACATGAATGGTCTCAGGATGCTTTACTGTTGGCATGACACAGCACTGAATGGTAGCGCTCACCTTGTCTTCTCCGGACAAGCTTTTTTTCCAGATGCCCCAAACAGTCGGAAAGGGGATTCATCAGAGAAAATGACTTTACGCCAGTCCTCAGCAGTCCAATCCCTGTACCATTTGCAGAATATCAGTCTGTCCCTGATGTTTTTCCTGGAGAGAAGTGGCTTCTTTGCTGCCCTTCTTGACACCAGGCCATCCTCCAAAAGTATTTTCCTCACTGTGCTTGCAGATGCACTCAAACCTGTCTGCTGCCATTCCTGAGCAAGCTCTGTACTGGTGGTGCCCCAATCCCGCAACTGAATCAACTTTAGGAGACGGTCCTGGCGCTTGCTGGACTTTCTTGGGCGCCCTGAAACTTTCTTCACAACAATTGAACCGCTCTCCTTGAAGTTCTTGATGACCTGATAAATGGTTGATTTAGGTGCAATCTTACTGGCAGCAATATCCTTGCCTATGAAGCCCTTTTTGATCAAAGCAATGATGACGGCACGTGTTTCCTTGCAGGTAACCATGACTGACAGAGGAAGAACAATGATTCCAAGCACCACCCTCCTTTTGAAGCTTCCAGTCTGTTATTCAAACTCAATCAGCATGACCGAGTGATCTCCAGCCTTGTCCTCGTCAACACTCATACCTGTGTTAACGAGAGAATCACTGACATGATGTCAGCTGGTCCTTTTGTGGCAGGGCTGAAATGCAGTGGAAATGTTTTTGGGGTATTCAGTTCATTTGTATGGCAAAGAGGGACTTTGCAATTAATTGCAATTCATCTGATCTCTCTTCATAACATTCTGGAGTATATGCAAATTGCCATCATACAAACTGAGGCTGCAGACTTTGTGAAAATGTATATTTGTGTCATTCTCAAAACCTTTGGCCACGACTGTAGTCAAGGGATCATCTCATGGCTTTTTTTAGACGGTTCATGATTACACATGCCACATATTCTTATCTCACCCTTGCTTTTGTTTTGTTTAACTGTTAAGTGGCTGTGAGTTAGAGAGTGGCCTTTTCACTGCTGTCAAAGTGAAGTGTAAGTAAGACACCAGGCACTTCCACTCCCCGATCAAACCCTTTAGCTTTAAATCCTGCCTCCCCTCTGCCCTCGAAGCCCCCCGGCCCCCACAGGGCCTATTATAACCAGTTAGCTCTCCTCTCTCTCTCTCTGCTCTCTTCCCCTCCCTCTCTCCCTTAGTCTCTCTGCCCCCAAGGTCCCTCCCTGCTGCTTTCTATAGAGGAGAGGAGAGAGGGATGAGATACGAGTGAGGACAGGAGAGGAGATGAGAGGGGGAGAAACATTAGAGTCCCATTAACTATTTATGGACCTACTCCCTGGGCTAATGGGAATGACATGTGTTTAAATTATTGAATTTCTAACCGTCTGTCTTTACTACACACTCGCATGGGGACTCGCTGTGTGTAGCATTTTTTCTATTGTTGTTTTTCATGTACGGTCGATTGGATGGGTTAGGTTAACTCCAGTCATCCAAATGCTACTATTTAAATGTTTGAATATATTTGTTTTTAAGTGGTAGCTTTGATTATTATTTTGCCTGGTCTCATAAACAGGTTAAAGTGTTGGAGAAAACATCTGTCATTGGTATATGAATTGTGTGGCTTTCTGTTTGTCAGCAGGACCTACTCCTCAAAATGGGTTGATGGAAGTCACACAGCATTCTGCTTTCTTAATGACATGTCACACAGCATTCTGCTATCTTCATGACATGTCACACAGCATTCTGCTTTCTTAATGACATGTCACACAGCATTCTGCTTTCTCAATGACATGTCACACAGCATCCTGCTTTCTTAATGACATGTCACACAGCATCCTTCTTTCTCAATGACATGTCACACAGAATTCTGCTTTCTTAATGACATGTCACACAGCATTCTGCTATCTTCATGACATGTCACACAGCATTCTGCTATCTTCATGACATGTCACACAGCATTCTGCTTTCTTAATGACATGTCACACAGCATTCTGCTTTCTTAATGACATGTCACACAGCATTCTGCTTTCTCAATGACATGTCAGACAGCATTCTGCTATCTTAATGACATGTCACACAGCATCCTGCTTTCTTAATGACATGTCACTCAGCATTCTGCTTTCTCAATGACATGTCACACAGCATTCTACTATCTTAATGACATGTCACTCAGCATTCTGCTATCTTAATGACATGTCACTCAGCATTCTGCTTTCTCAATGACATGTCACACAGCATTCTACTATCTTAATGACATGTCACTCAGCATTCTGCTTTCTCAATGACATGTCACTCAGCATTCTGCTTTCTCAATGACATGTCACTCAGCATTCTGCTTTCTCAATGACATGTCACACAGCATTCTGCTATCTAAATGACAGTTCATAATGCTGTGTTTAGTCTCTGCATTGCAGGATAAGCAGGTAGGAGTGTTTGGGGGGGTGGGGTGCAGTGTGGGGGGCAGACCCCTTATTCTCTCATTCAGTACAGTGATGAATACCTCACTGAGTAATGGAATTAATGCTTAACTAGTTAGTACCTACAGATGTACGATCTTAATTTGAGCCAGTTTGCTACAGCAGGAAATTTGAATTATTACGGGACTGTAATTAACATTTTTCGTAGGGGTTGATACATTTTTCATTAGGGCAAATCAAGTCTGGCATTTTAAAGTGGAAATTACTAACTTTAGAATCCTTTTAAACTTTCAATACGCTGCACGTTTGCATTTCCTGCTGGGCAGGAAAATTATCTGCAACAAAAGAGTGATCAAATTAAGATCCTACATCTGTATACATCCTCCATTTTATCTTACAAATTAGTTACACTGACTAATACTGTCCCCTAACTGGCCCATTGCTAAGTTAAATGGTACATGCCTCTATGATGTTCCATACTTGTACCGATCATCCGTCCTTGTAGACAAAGAGGAATGCACTACTACTGCTGCGGCTGCTGCACTTAACGATTAACCCCTTCTCTGCCAGCTGTACTGTAGTCAGACTTATTGTAACTGTGTGTAGCAGATGATGCTGTAAAAGCCTGAGGCATCTCAATTGTGTGAACACCCTAGGTACACAAAAAGACTACTGCTCATTGTCTCTCCATCGCCACATCACCCATGTGGGTTCCCCAGTTAGAGCTGCATCAGCTCAGTGTTTCAACCATCCTCTTTCCTCCTCACTCTCTCAATGACCTGTCATTCTCGCCGTCCTTTGTCTTTCTTTGTCTTCTTTTTTAATAAGTCCTCTAAGAGGGTCCTATTGTAGGAGAGGCCCAGACAGTCTCAATAGGTGCAAGGAGGGATGAGGGCCACTATCAGTTACAGCTTAGCTGCCTCATAGCATCTATCATCTAGTCTGCACAGACAGACATTTATCACACACCATTGTGAGGGCCATAGAATCAATCTCTGAATTAATAGTGCCTAATCACAATGCAATAGACATATATTTTTTTTACAGTCCTGAACTTTTAGGCATCCCATATAATGCCTGCAGGTCTGCTTGCCTACAGTGTGGCTATATCTGGCACCCTATTCCCTATATGACACCCTATTCCCTATGTAGTGCACATTACATTTGAGTACCAATAGTACGTTCTCTCATTCTCTCAGAGGGATTTCTCTCTCTCTCTCTCTCTCTCTCTCTCTCTCTCTCTCTCTCTCTCTCTCTCTCTCTCTCTCTCTCTCTCTCTCTCTCTCTCTCTCTCTCTCTCTCTCTCTCTCTCTCTCTCTCTCTCTCTCTCTCTCTCTCTCTCTCTCTCTCTCTCTCTCTCTCTCTCTCTCTCTCTCTCTCTCTCTCTCTCTCTCTCAGCTGATTAGAGTCTGGCCCCCTGATTAATGGGCCCTATTAAACTCTGTCTGGAGGACGACTGAGGAGGGAGGGAGGGAGGGGAGGGGTGATGGATGGCCTGAGGAATGGTCCTTACCGCACGTCGTACAGCATTGGGAGATGTATTGATGTGTTATCGTGAAGGTTTCCACACCATTCAGCATTTACTACCAGAGAAGAGCAGAGGCAGGGGGAGAAAGGACTGAGGACGATGGAAGATGTTAGATGGCTACACTCAGGGAATAAGGATGAGTGGGTGGATGTGTCAAGAAAGGGGAGGAAGAGAGGAGATGCTTAATTTAGAGTAGAGAGTGAGACTGAAAATAGAGAAGGATAAGACGGGAATTACCAAGACAAAAAAAAAGGACAGCATTTCAATAAACCCGAGCGAGAGAACAAGAGAGAGAAACACTTGAGAAAGAGAGAGAGGTGAACAGTAAAAAGTGATGAGGTGTTGAGCGGTTTGGTATGAGGCATGGAGGTTCAGTCAGTCATACCCCAGGTGTTATGGTGTTATCTCCTAAACCGGTGTTAAAGCTCATTGGAGCATCATGTCCTCGTGTTAATTATTGATCAGCCCTGCTCTCTCTCTCTCTCTTCCTCTCCTCTAGTTCTCTCTCTCTCTCAAAGACATCAGATTACAACACGCAACTGTTAAACAATGTTTTTTCACGTCTCATGTGTCTCATGTAGTGCGTTTAACCTCCACTACACATATCAGTACTTTATGCACTACATAGTGCACTACTCTGAAAGTGCTACTGCACTTAGTGAACGCACAGTGCAGTACTACTCCATTGAAACAACATCATTTATCAGTAGGCTAATTGCTGTAGCTAAACATCAGGTTTTTAATCAAGAGCTATTAAGTGGTGTCAGTAACTGCTCCACAGCCTGTGTTGGAGTGGGTGGCTTAAGTAGAAATGGAAAACTCAACTGAATGGAAAAGGAAACCTTCGCTCCCGTTGAAGTTTTTGTTCATCCTTTGTCCCGTAGCCCATATTTCACCCAGCTAACAATAGTCACCATTTTCCAATGGCTGTGATTTGTGCGCTGCCCCACTGTACTTAGTGAATCAGCTCTGGCATTACCGACATCCTGGAACTGTGAGGTAATATGCCACGTGTTCCTGCAACTGCCGGGCAGTAAAAGCAGAGGAAACATTTCTTTGATCATGTCGGTCACAAAGCCTGTTGTATGTCAATAGGGAATTGTTCCTACCACAGTAGATCCTAGTAGAAACCATCTCAATTGATATTGAGAGAATGTATCTTTGTGAATCATTTTTGTATTTGAGTGAAAGCATGATGTAACAGTCTGCAAAATGCTTCTTTGATATTGAGTTTGACATGGTGTGTGTGTGTGTGTGTGTGTGTGTGTGTGTGTGTGTGTGTGTGTGTGTGTGTGTGTGTGTGTGTGTGTGTGTGTGTGTGTGTGTGTGTGTGTGTGTGTGTGTGTGTGTGTGTGTGTGTGTGTGTGTGTGTGCGCGCGCACGCGCGCAGATGGGTTTCCCGTGGAAGGTCTTGCTACATTACCTTCCCATTCCTCATGTGATATCCAGAATACAAAATGGAGATGGATGGCTGCTATGGGAGGTCATATAGCCCACTATACAGACTGTCTTTGTTCTCTGTCTTTGATTCCTCCATGTCTGAGTGTAAATGCTCGGATTATTATTACATTATTACATATTGTGGCCCTTCAACATCACTAATATCAAATAGGATTGAGTGAACAGGCTCAAGGGCATTCTGTCCCCATCTCCGGCTTATCCTTGTCATGTTCTACAGTACTATAGAACAAAGGCATATTCACACATGATTGATACACTACATCTTGGACATACATGTAAAAGCTTTGAGCTATAGTGTGGTTAGTGTGATGAATGAGACTTCCCATTGGGCACAAACTGGTTGAGTCAACGTTGTTTCCACGTCATTTCAACCAAAACTGTCACGTGATCAAAACATATTAAATCAAATTTTATTGGTCACATGCAGATGTTATTGCGAGCGTATCTAAACGCTTGTGTTCCTATCTCCAACAGTGCAGTAGTATCTAACGTTGAATCAACGTGGAAAACGGATTGGTTTGAAAAAAGTCATCAACATAAGGGGATTTCATAGTGTTTCAACCTAAATCCAATGATATGGTGAAATGTTTTGTTGATTTCACATTGAATTCACGTTAATTGACAGCTCAACCAAATGTAGAGTCAAAACTACACGTTGAACTGACGTCTGTGCCCGGTGCGTTGATTGGTATTTCTGTACTGAAACATTTAGCACGTGTCTCTCAGAGCACAGGCAGAGACCACACAGATATCCCTGAAGTGCGTAGTTCTGTGTGTCGAGATGTAGAGTCGTGTGCTGTTGACCGCAGCGATAGGGCAGGAAGCAAAACAAAGAAGCGGTGAGTTGTGATATAATTGAGTGCGCTGGTCATTGATTTTCTTGTCTCTCCTCTCTTCCAGGTAAGTGAATGTATTTTGCTGTTGGACTTGGGACTTGGGACCTGGGAGGAAGCGGTGGGTTGGTAAGTGTGGAAGCACGGGGTCATTTTTCAACACCAGCAACTGGGTCCACACCTCTCACTAGACATACTAACTAGCTAGGGGAAGGAACGATTGTTTTCACTTTGCCCGGTCAGTCCTTTTAGCCCTGGTTTCCCACCTAGTATGTGTCTGACTGTGGGAGTGCACGGTCCATCTATAGGAGAAAAGGTGACACAATTGAATACGCATCATTTACTGTCCTTTACACCTGAAATCAATACAATATGCAGTTATTGGATACGGTGTGTCAATGCTCACACCCCTATCAGTTTGCCAATGATCTCCTACTAATGAAGGAGAAGATTACCCAATCAGCATGTTGGAGGTCATCCTATGACTATGAGGTAACATTATTTATTCATGTAGCTCCTCGGTATGGTTAAACCAAACTGAAAGGTTTAACCAGGCTCAGTATGAGTATAGGACACCCAACGCCTTGCGACCTTGGACCTTAGGCCCATTAGGAGGATTCGAGCTGTATCATCATGGTGTAAAAAACACTAATATAACACCCTTTGACAGAAATAGGTTTCCACATCCCTGTGCTTAAAAATACTATAATTACCCCTTTCACAGCCTTTTCATCTCTCTCTCTCTCTCTCTCTCTCTCTCTCTCTCTCTCTCTCTCTCTCTCTCTCTCTCTCTCTCTCTCTCTCTCTCTCTCTCTCTCTCTCTCTCTCTCTCTCTCTCTCTCTCTCTCTCTCTCTCTCTCTCTCTCTCTCTCTCTCTCTCTCTCTCTCTCTCTCTCTCTCTCTCTCTCGATTAACCTCTGTCCCCTGAAATGACAGAAACCTCTGTTTCTGCCAGGAGCACAACAAAGACAGTAGGGCCAAGGCAAACAACGAGGTCCCCTCTCTTTTCTGTCAGCCAGTAGTTGACATAGCTGTGATTATAGCATGGCATTGCTGAATACTTGTTTCTGATTGGCTTGAAGGGCATTCTAGAGGGTGCATTATTTATCTTTATAAACTGGGTGGTTCCAGCCCTGAATGCTGATTGGCTGACAGCCGTGGCATATCAGACCGTATACCACAGGTATGACAAAACATGTATTTTTACTGCTCTAATTACAATGTTAACCAGTTTATAATAGCAATAAGGCCCCTAGGGGGTTTGTGGTATATGGCCAATATACCACGGCTAAGGGTTGTGTCCAGGCACTCCACGATGCGTTGTGATAAGAACAGCCCTTAGCCGTGGTATATTGGCCACATACTTATTGCTTAAATAGCGTACAGTATATGTGCATGGTAGAATTCAATGGCTGTAGTTCATTCTTACATGTTCTATGTTTGAGCTGCTTTTGAAAGCAAAAGGCGAATTGAAAACATTATTGGCATTGTTGAATTCGATTTTCATAATGGCAAACTAGGACTGATGGTTTGGTTAGCTAAAGTAGTGAGTCTGTTTGTTTGGTTACCGCGGCAACGACTGTAGCTATCTACTTAACTTGCTAGCTACTTCAGTGGATGTTGAACACATTTCTACCGGCAAGTTTCTAGCGGGAAATGTGTTAAATTATAGCCGTGGTATAAAAGGGTTATATAATCAACTCGGGGCTCTATGCGTTCTTTGAAACATAATGCAACTCCATGGAAGGCCAGTTCCCCTCCGCTAGCGCATCGTGGAATACATCTTCCACGTGGTTCATTATTTTCCATAGAATCCATTGCCCCTCGCTGATTATCCTTTACATAATCCAATATGACTCTTCTATGCAGAGTTGGCAGGTGCTGCAGCCCCATTGGTCATGGGCGTACTTCCAGAACACTGTGATGTCAGAGATGTTGATACTCTTCCATAGGAACAGCTGATTGTTCTAGGGCTCCATATGGTGACCCCATGCCCTAACCCTAGGCCCTGTGCCGCTGTAAAATATGGAAGACGGGTGTGTGTGTGTAGGGGGGTGTTGAAGATGGCGGAGAGTGCAGACAAGATTTTAGCTTGCTCCGAGTAACCTTAACTTTTATCCCTCTCAAACTTACTTAAATGTAACGGAACTTGGCTTATAGTAAACACAATAGAGAACAATGCTTAGTTGACCGCTGATTGGATCTGAAACTTTGAGAAATGGAAGAAAAAAATATGCGAAAGAGCAAAGAAAGAGCAAAGATGGCTGTTGCTAGCTGAGCACTCACACATTGGAGAAAAAACGCCACCTGACTCCTCGGGAGAAGAAATGGAGGATTCTGGACATTCGGGTTGATTCTGAAAATCCATTCAATAGTCCCGCACCCAAAAAGACACAGAAAGAATTGTCTTTGCGTGAACTACAGGTCAACATAATCGATGCTGTCGATGCTTAAAATGATACGCGAAAACACATTAAAAATATTTGACCTCGAGACCTCTCTGAATCATGCATACAAGAGTATCGAAGAGCTTAAACTTGCAAACGCGGCTACTTCTGAGAAATGCACTGCACAGGAGAAGACCATCGCAGACATGCAAGAGCGCTTATCGGAAGCAGAGCGATACCGGAGAGGGTGGGGGCTACGGCTTTACGGTGTCCCGAGGACCAGGATGAGAATGTGAAGCGCTTCGTAAGAGACATCTGTAACCGTGTGGCACCGGACTTCCCCGGTGGATATATGGCTGTGGATGTTGTCGCTCATCGTATTGGGAAGAAGCAAGATGCCATCGTACGCCGCTCGATCATCATCCAGTTTGCTTTTCGCACAGCGAGAGTTGCAGTTTGGAAGAAAGCAAAGGAAAGCGCCTTTCTGAAAGAGAGAACATTTAGATTCGGTGAGGACTTGACTGCAGCAGACAAGGCAGCAAAGGCAAAATTGTGGCCTCTTGTACAACAGGCCCGAAATCAAAGAAAGAGTGGATACTACAGGGGAATCAGAGCCTTTTTTGCCGATGGAAAAGAAATACGACCGGGGTGATTTGTTCTGTCGGTAGGTTTATAAGGTAGCGCCTTCCCCACTGCAAACTGAGCGTTCTAGTTTTGAATTATGGTGTTACTGTTTACAAGTTAAGACTTCTGTTAATACATATATGAAGCAACTTTTTATAGAGAGGGTAGAGTTGAGATTGCATAGGATTTTTCTTTCTCTTCTGTAGATATGGACTTGAAGTTTATGTCAATCAATGCCAGGGGGATACGAAACCTGTTGAAGAGAAAAGCTCTTTTTTTTGTAAGGACTGCAACGCTGATCTTGTATTCGTTCAAGAAACACATTCATGCAAAGAGGACTATAATTATTGGAAAAATCAGTGGGGCAATGTCATTTTTTTGGCCCAAGGGACTAATCATTCAGCTGGGGTTGCAATTTTAGCACACAATTTCAAAGGGACATTTTTGTTTACTCAAATGGACTCCAATGGACATTGGCTAGTAGCAGTCATCAACCACATGGACAGATTATTTGTGTTGTGTAATGTATATGGATACTGTTCTAGTCCTCCAGATCACTTACTTCTAGAGGAAATTGAAGAAATTCTTAAAAGTCTTCTGATATCCATCCAGTCAGATTATAGTTGGTGGAGATTTCAATATGGTTTATTCTAATGAGACTGATAGATTGCCCCATAGGCCTAACATTGGTGTGAACAAGATGGTGAATTTCTGCCAAAGCCTGGACTTAATTGACATATGGAGAGTTAAAAACCCTGGAGAGAAACAATACACATGGAGTAATAGAGATCGTTCTTTACAATCAAGAATTGATTTATGGGTGATAACGTCTAGTCTTGAGCCCAACACTGTAGAGGTAAAAATACTGCCTGCAGTCCTGACGCATCATAAAGTCATATGGTTGACTGTAAGAATGTGCAGTAATGATGGTAAGAAATACTCTGGTGGTTATTGGAAATTAAATAACTCATTGTTATTGCATGACGATTTAGAAAATGTGATTAAGAATCTAATTTCTGTTTACTGGAATTTAGCTACATCTAATGCAGGATATGGGAAATATTGGGAACTGCTGAAATGTAAAATCCGCTCAGCCTCTATTACTTATGGAAAACGGCTTGCTTTAAGAAGGAGATGTGAGGTAGCTGAACTCTCTACGACAATTGCGGATATCACAGCGATTGAGCATCTTAATCTTAATGAGAAAGCTAAACTGAATGATTTACAGAATCAACTAGATACATTTTATGAGGAAAAGCCTAGAGGAGCCTACATAAGATCCAGAAAACAATGGCTTCAAAAAGGTGAAAAGAACAGTAGATACTTTTTTAATTTGGAAAAGAGGAGAGACTCAACACACTTCGTGAATTTAAGATTAATGGGGTAACCTCTGAGGATAGAGAGTTGTTATCAGACTTTACCACTAAGTTTTATGAGAATCTTTACTCATTAGATAACAATTTGAGTGACTCTAAGGATCTCCTTGATTCTATAGAGAATGTTAATTTGGTTAGTGAAGAATTCAAACGGTCTTATTGTCAAGATTTATCCATTATGGACATCCAGTACAGGGATGCTCAGTTAAAAAATAACAAATCTCCAGGTTGTGATGGATTAACCTCTGAATTTTACAAAACCTTCTCTGAAGAAATAGCACAATTTTTACTTGAAACCTTTAAGGAGGCTATAAAGAAGGGAGAACTACCTGCCTCTCTGAAGCAAGGGGTTATTACTCTTATACATAAACCACACAAGGATCTCTTAAATATTGACAATTGGCATCCAATCACACTCCTAAATAACGACTACAAAATGATAGCCTTAATCTTTGCAAAAAGGTTAAAGTCTTGCTTGCATGATCTGATTGATGAATGTCAATCAGGGTTTATGAAATGGCGCCATATATCTAATAATCTGAGGCTGGTGTTGGACTTGGTTGAGTATTGGGATCTATTGGGTGACTTCTCTGTTATCCTATTTTGGGATTTTCAGAAAGCATTTGATACAGTAAGTCACAATTCTATCTTTGATTTTCTTGAGCATTTGAAATTTGGTTGTTTTGTTGTTGATGCTATTAGAACGCTGTATAATGGTGGCAATAGCTGTATCGGACTCTGTCAAGGAACATCCTCAAGGTTTAACATTTTGTTAGGTGAGAATTATCTGTTAATTGAATGATTCGAATATTCCGCCCTGAAACATATAATTGTATGGAAGTGATTAGAATGTATAAAATCATAATCAATAAATGTGTAGTCCTAGTCAGAATTAGGGTAAAGACAATATGTCTTTATGGTATTATAAACACAGACTGTCTGAGCTTGGTGCCGACCTGACTAGAGATTGGGAGAGAACAGGGAGTACGTGTCAAGAACAAGGTCACTGATCTCTGTCGGCTGGGTAGCAGGACATGTGTGTGTGTGTATGTGTGTATGTGTATGTGTGTGCGTCTGTTTGTGTGTGTGTGTGTGTGTGTGTGTGTGTGTGTGTGTGTGTGTGTGTGTGTGTGTGTGTGTGTGTGTGTGTGTGTGTGTGTGTGTGTGTGTGTGTGTGTGTGTGTGTGTGTGTGTGTGTGTGTGTGTGTGTGTGTGTGTGTGTGTGTGTGTGTGTGTGTGTGTGTGTGTGTGTGTGTGTGTGTGTGTGTGTATGTGTGTGTGTGCGTCTGTGTGTGTGTGTGTGTGTGTGTGTGTGTGTGTGTGTGTGTGTGTGTGTGTGTGTGTGTGTGTGTGTGTGTGTGTGTGTGTGTGTGTGTGTGTGTGTGTATGGTTGTGTGAATGTGTGGGCGTGAGAAGTCAGTATAAAATGAATTGTTTTGTATTCCTGACTTTAGAACGTATAAGCTGAGTCTTTGACTAATTATTATTATACCCATGGTCTTACAAACCTCGGGAATTGGTCAGAGCTATTGATTGATTGTTATTATCATTGGGATTGGAAATTCTCTTATCACATTTACAAAGGAATACGACAAGGTTGTCAAATTTCCCCTTTTTTTATTTTTGTTAGTATCTCAAATGTTATGCTCATTAGTTCATAAAAGTAAATTTGAAGGCATTTACATTCCAGGCCAGAGAGATCAAGATATCCCAACTGGCGGATGACACGTCACTTTCTTTTGAAAAATGTGTCACATGCTAGATTAGCATTGGATATCGTGAAGCAGTTCTCCAAAATCTCAGGTTTGGCATTAAATCTTTCCAAATGTGAGATGTTTGTTTTGAAAGGAGCTGTCAATCCAGCAGATTATAACATCTCTGAAAAAGATACTGTAACCTACCTCGTTGTATAGATCACCAAAAATCTTAAGGCTGTGAATGATCTTAATTTGAACCCTGTAACTGAATCTGTCAAAAAATATATATCCTTGTGGTTAGGGAGGGATTTAAGTCTTCAAGGAAGGGTGCTTTTATCCAAAGCAGAGGGGCTATCTCGTGCATCCTATCTTTTTTCATCTATTGACATTCTCAAATCCACTTGCTGTACCTTAGATAGGCTTTTGTACAACTTCATATGGAAAAACAAGCCACATAAGATAAAAAGAGATGTTATCACCAACAGGGTTCTTCACGGTCTAAATGTCTCAGACCTCACTCTCTTCAATCAGATATCAAAGGTCAACTGGATTAAAAGGTACATAAAAAATCCTCATAGTTTCTGGAATATTATACCTCATTTTGTTTTTCAGAAGTTCGGAGGGCTTAATTCTTTACTACAATGTCCATATAATGTGGGTAAACTTCCTGTGAAACTGCCGGCTTTTCACAAGCAGGCTTTAATGTGCTGGCGTTTGTTGTATAAACAGAACTTTTCACCTCATAAATGTTTTATATGGAAAAATGGGTCGATATTACATAGAAACAAGATGTTATTTAACCATAAATGGTTCTCAAAAAACATTGTCCTTGTCAGCCAATTAGTTAATATTAGTGGTAATCTATTTACACGGAGAGAATTTATGGAAAGATACAACTTTGAGGTTTCAAGCAAGGATTATAACACTGTTATTAAAGATATACCTAGTGGGATAAAAACTTTACTTCAGAATAATGCATGTTTTGGAATATCTCCGATTGTAAGCGATATCCAGGTGAAAAGCGATATCCAGGTGAATGGCATTGGTCTACTAGATACGAAATTCAACAATCATTTATTAAGGGATATTTTCTACAGGAAGTCTATTCCCTCTGCGATATTTTGTTGGGCTTCATCGTTTGATGTAAACTGGCGCCGTGCTTGGCCCACTCCAAACAAATTTACGGTGACCAATAAAGTAAAGGAGATCTCCTTTAAGATTATCCATAGATTCTATCCGTGTAATAGCTTGATTTCTAAATATATACCTGATGTTATCAGTGAATGCCGTTTTTGTGAACTAGAAACTGAATCTAACACGTATTCTGTCATTGTTTATAAAGTGAAGTATTCTGGTCTGATGTAAAACTATATCTTGGCCTCAAATTGCATATAACCATTGAAATTTCTAAGTTTGACATATTATTTTACTACACTGATTCCACAATTGAACGTGAGTATGTCATCAATCTCTTTATTTGGAAAATTTTCATACACAAATCAAAATTTATGAAGAAAAAGCCCCTTTTCTAAATTTTTTTATCTGATTTGGAAGACTATTTAGTCTTTAAAACGTATACAAAACAAAATGTCCAAAAAATGTACATGTCTGTATTTGAATTGATATAATGTGGATTAGTTTTTTTTAATTTTTTTATTCTCATTTCTTTGTGGAATCCCTCTGACTGTTATGTTTATGTTTTGCATGTTACTGTTAATATATATTTTTAAATAAAAAATGTGTGTGTGTGCACGAGCGCACTCGTGCAGGTGCACATGCACGTGTGTTTATGCGTGTGTGAGCCACATATGGAAATGTGCATAGTGTATTCACAATTATGTAAGCACTATAGATATGGGGATATTTGACCCGTTGCCCCTCTAGGCTCTCTGCCACTGTGCGTCAAAGACCGTCAAAGTACTCTGTGTTCACTTATATAACGGCCAAGCTTGAATTTACACTGTATATTGATGTTAACCTGTTTGGGGTGCAGCCCGACACCGGTACACTTATGACAACATCCAGCTCAAGTGCAGGGCGCGAAATTCAAAAGCTATTTTTTTTAAATATTTAACTTTCACACATTAACAAGTCCAAGACACCAGATGAAAGATAAACTTCTTGTGAATCAAACCAACATGTCCGATTTTTAAAATGTTTTACAGGGAAGACAAAATATGTAAATCTATTAGCTAACCACGTTAGCAAATGACACCACTTTTCTAACTCCATCAGTTTCTTACTCCATCAGGTGCTATCACAAATTCGACCAAATAAATATATATATAGCCACTAACCAAGAAACAAATTCATCAGATGACAGTCTGATAACATATTTATTGTATAGCATATGTTTTTTTTGAAAAATGTGCATATTTATGGTATAAATCATAAATTACATTTCAGCTACAATCAGAAATTGCACCGAAAGCAGCCATAACATTTACAGACACCAACGTCAAATAACTAATTACTCATCATAAAACATATCTGAGAAATACATACTGTGCAGCAATTGAAAGACAGGATTCTTGTGATTCCAGACAATATTTCTGATTTATTAAATGTTTTACAGCGAAAACAAAATGTAGCGCTATGTTAGCATAGCCACAATAGCCAGACACACTTGGGCGCCCGCGACCAGTTGACATGCACGACAGATATATGAAATAACATTATAAATTGGGTCTTACTTTGGCTGATCTTTCATCAGAATGTTGATCAGGGTGTCCTTTGTCCAGATGAGTCGTTGTTTGGAGTCAGAATGGCAACTTTCCCTTCTCACTTAGCATTGGCACTGGTCGACTGGCACGGATTTGTCCAACGTAAAAAAAAGTCAGAGAACGGAACACGGCAAAACTCCCGAAAAAAATTCAAATAATCTGATTAAACTATATTGAAAAAACATACATTACGATGATATGGTCTCATTTATCAAATAAAAACCCATCCGGAGATTGTTCCCATCCAAAACAGCAGCAAAACAGAACGCAATATCACTCCCAAGTCGCGCGCTTCAGACTTCCGGAAGTGGTCGGTCACGTCAAAGAAATAGCTCTTATTCAACCTCTGAACAAGATGATCACAAAATTTCTTCTCTCACACCCTCTTGACACCCAGAGCAAGGCGTATGGAGTGTACGTAGGGTCTTACGTATAATGACCATGTATAGGCATAACGTTGAAGCGAGCATAGATTTCTGACATTCTACTTCTTGGTCAGGGAAAGTGCTGCCAAATGACTTCTGTACCACTCAGAGAAAAAATTCGAACGGTTTTAGAAACTAGAGATTGTTTTCTATCCAATATTAATAATAATATGCATATTGTAAGAGCAAAAATTGATTAAGAGGCCGTTTGAAAATTGGCACATATTTTCCAGTTTTTCCAATACGCCCCCTGCAGCCATAACTTAAGCACTAACTGAAATGGAGAATATTGCTTCAATGACGTACACCGTATATGAAAGTCACCGATGTGGAAATAGAGTAGCTCTCGTCGTTGATAAACTATATATTGATAACCAGTTGTTCAGAGACACAAAGACTACTCCATGGTTATTTTAAAAATTACAAAGTTCTCATAGACGAGGGAAATAAACACAATTCAAGCCCGGTTACTGATTGTAACAATACAATAAAAAATATAGCTTTTCTATAAATCTTCACATATAACTAATTGAACACACAAGCACTAATTCAACATAGTGAAGATAAAAACTAAGTAAACAGAAGGCACAGTATGTGTGGATGGTATGGTTTGTGTTTATTTTTTATTTTATTTGCTATGTTTGGAAAGTTGAGTGAGTGAGTAATGAAATGGTTGCATATCCCAGAGCCAATGTATTGCTGTGAGCCGGGTATGAGAGGGCTTTCAATGTTGTTCAGATGATGGATATACTTTTATAATGAATTATACGTCTTATTTATTTATTGTCCTATCATGGAGAACTACATCTTTTTACATTTTTTTTCTAATTATTTATTATCCTATTTTAATGGTACGGTCCATGGCACTATACCCTAGACACCCACCTGAATGACCCAGATACTAAGGAGAACAGTCCCTAACTGTTTTATGTGCTCGCTGTAAGCGGTCTGTATGCAGCTAAAATGAGGTCAGAGACCAATAGCAGCACTGCCCCCTCAAGATTCTGAGCCTGCTTGGCAGGGTTGGTCCTGCAAAGCCAAAGCCCCCTAAAGGGAGAGCATAATATACAAGGAAATTCTCAAAGCTGCTAATGAGAACCTTGACGACCTTGTACCTAGCCGGTGGGGATTCCGGTGGGGTGCCCCCACCCAGGCAGTGGCAGTGCTGGCAACACTAGCTGCAGTAACCCATGGGGAGGGGGTCACACTCGGACATTCAGAGAGGGGGTATATTATTGTGGCCCTGGCGGCACAAAATCAAAGTCGGACTGCATGGAGATGCGTGGGGACATGGTCATGACGGGTGGCCGTATTGTGGGTGTTTCAGGAATAAGGTGTACATTTGACCTCCATTATCTAGGATGTGACAATGGTAAATAAATCTCTCAATTTTTGCTCATTTTTTGTGCGGTCTTGCAGGCCTTCTCATGCAGCTGCAACTGCAAGTGCATTTGTAAATCATGACCCATCTTGAGTTGGGCTCTGGGATGGTGCAATTGTTGAGAAAGTGAGCTTATGGTTGTGTGGGGGTAAGGGCTGAGTGTGTGTGGGTTTATGTGTGTATCCCACAACTGTTGCGAAGGAAGAAGTAAAAGATGTTAGGGACAATAGAGGATGATCCACAGATATATATAATACAAATCGAGGTGAGGGCAATGGCAATGCATATGGCAATTGATCTACTTCAATTCGGTAGATGGCACTGTATGCTCTTTTCAAAGAATGGATCCCAGTCGGTTCAGGGCTATGGGATACAGGGGGTCGAGGGTGGTCTGCCGGGCATTGGGATGACAAGCCATCTCGAGATGAGGCCTTTTAGCGGGTGGAATAGTAGGGACCAATTGGAGGTTTACTTAGTAGAAATGCAAATATCATGGTACAACTATATAGACACTCAATCATTATGTTACTTTTTAATAGTACCTTTACAAAAATATATTCTGATTAAAAGAATGAAAGGTGTGTCTCATTATGGTAAGTGGTGAAATAAGTATAGCCAGTTACAATTGTAATGGCTTAGCAGATAATAAGAAAAGACGATCAGTATTTACCTGGCTAAAAGAGAAGGATTATAATATCTATTGTTTACAGGAAACCCATTCAACAGTTTTAGATGAAGTTTTGTGGAAAAAGAACTGGGGGGGCAAAATATATTTCTCCCATGGGCAAAGAAATTCAAAAGGGGTGATGGTTTTAATTAACAATAATTTTGATCCAAATGTGCAAATTGTCCAAACAGATCCTCAAGGTAGATGGATTATTTTAAATATGTTATTGGACAATAAACAAATATGGCTTGTTAACCTATACGGTCCGAATAATGATGATCCAAGCTTCTTTGAAAATATATATAAGAATTTATCAACTCTACAAGCAACACTAGACTCTATTATTATAGTGGGAGATTTTAATACGGTCTTAAATACCTCTATAGACCGGAAAGGAAATCACACTACAAACTATCACCCTCAGGCACTTAAGGAAATCATGAATGTCATGGATATATTGGAATTAGTGGATATATGGAGACTTAAATACCCTGATTTAGTGAGATATACATGGCGGAGGCTGAATCAAGCTAGTCGTCTTGACTACTTTCTTATACCATTCTCTCTGGCACCAAAAGTTTTAAAAAAGTGTTGATAGGGGACAGAATGCGGTCGGATCATCACATAATTGGCATATATATTTCTCTTACAGAATTTCCACGTGGGCGAGGATATTGGAAATTTAATCAAAGTCTACTAGATGATAAATTGTTTAGAACTAGGACAGAAGATTTTATAACTGACTTTTTCAGACATAACATAGGTACAGCAGATCCCCTTATTGTATGGGACACTTTTAAGTGTGCCTTTAGAGGCCATGCAATTCAGTACTCATCTATAAAACAAAGGGAATTTAGATCAAAAGAGTCCATATTAACAAAGGAAATTGAAGGACTAACAGTACAGTTAGATAGCAATAAAAACGGTACCATAGAGGCACAGAATAAGTTAGAGGAAAAACAAAAAGAAATGGAGGAACTTATTCAAGAAAGATCCAGTGTAATATATTATAAAAATAAAGCGAACTGGATGGAATATGGGGAAAAATGCACCAAATTCTTTTTCAATCTTCAATATAGAAATGCTACCAAAAATTTTTTATTAAAACTTGTTACAAATGATGGAGTCACGCATGATTCACCAAATGATATTTTGAAAGAGGAAGTAAAGTACTTTAAGAATATGTTTTCGTTTCAGGCTCCTCCATCTCCACTAACTGAAACTAATTGTATGGATTTTTTTCATATTAATAATGTAAAATTAACATCTGTACAGAAAGACTCATGTGAAGGCCAAATTACAGAGGAGGAACTGCTTGATGCAATTGGGGCCTTTAAGGATGGGAAAACTCCAGGGCTGGATGGCATACCAGTGGAAGTATACAAAACTTTTTTTGATATACTCAAAGGACCATTATTAGCTTGTTTTAACCACTCCTATATAAATGGTAGATTATCAGACACGCAACAAGAAGGTCTGATATCGTTATTACTGAAACAGGACCCAAGTGGTATATATAAAGATCCAGTCCAATTAAAAAATTGGAGACCTCTTACACTTCAGTGTTGTGATGCAAAAATCCTAGCAAAATGCTTGGCGCATAGAATAAAAAAAGTTTTGTCAGATATTATTCATCCTAATCAGACAGGTTTTTTACATGGACGATACATTGGAGATAATATAAGGCAAGTACTGGAAACAATAGAACACTATGAAATATCGGGGACACCAGGTCTGGTTTTCATAGCTGATTTTGAAAAGGCTTTTGATAAAGTACGACTGGAGTTTATATATAAATGCCTAGAATATTTCAATTTTGGGGAATCTCTTATAAAATGGGTTAAAATTATGTATAGTAACCCTAGGTGTAAAATAGTAAATAATGGCTACATCTCAGAAAATGTTAAACTATCTAGAGGAGTAAAACAAGGTTGTCCACTATCGGCATATCTATTTATTATTGCCATCGAAATGTTAGCTGTTAAAATTAGATCAAACATTAATATTAATGGATTAGAAATCCGTGGCTTAAAAACTAAGGTGTCATTGTACGCTGATGATTCATGTTTTCTTTTAAAACCACAACTAGAGTCTATCCACGGCCTCATAGAGGATCTAGATACCTTTGCTATCCTCTCTGGATTAAAACCAAATTATGATAAATGTACCATATTACGTATTGGATCACTAAAAAATACACATTTTATATTGCCATGTAGTTTACCAATTAAATGGTCTGACGGAGATGTGGACATACTCGGTATAAAAATCCCAAAAGAAAGAAATGATCTCACTCCAATAAATTTTTATAGAAAGTTAGCAAAAATAGATAAGATCTTGCTACCATGGAAAGGAAAATACCTGTCTATTTGTGGAAAAATCACCCTGATTAACTCTTTAGTCATATCACAGTTTACCTATTTGCTTATGGTTTTGCCTACACCTAGTGACCTGCTTTTTAAATTATATGAACAAAAAATATTCCATTTTATTTGGAACGGCAAGCCAGATAAAATTAAAAGGGCCTATTTATATAACGAATATGAATTCGGAGGGCAGAAATTATTAAATATTAAAGCATTAGACCTCTCACTAAAGGCATCAGTCATACAAAAGTTATACTTAAATCCAAACTGGTTCTCTAGTAAATTGGTACGAATGTCTCATCCTATGTTCAAGAAGGGCCTTTTTCCCTTTATTCAGATTACACCTGCTCACTTTCGGTTGTTTGAAAAGGAAATAATCTCCAAAATATCCTTATTTTTTAAACAAGCCTTAGAAAGTTGGTTGCAATTTCAGTTTAATCCACCTGAAAGGACGGAACAAATAGTACAACAAATATTGTGGTTAAATTCAAATATAGTAATTGATAAAAAAACTGTATTTATCGAAGAAATGTTTAAAAAAGGTATAATTTTTGTGAATGATATCATAAATAGGACTGGTGGAGTTATGTCACACATGCAGCTAACACAGACATATGGAAATGTCTGCTCTACCCAAAATTACAACCAATTAATTGCAGCATTACCACAAAAATGGAAGAGGCAAGTAGAAGGGGAAAAAAGTAAGGAACTTGTATGTTGGCCATGTATTAAAGAACATAAATGGTTAAAGAAAAGTGTGATAAATAAAAACATATACCAATTTCATTTAAGGACCAAAAAACTGACAGCTGTGCCATATAAATTGCAAAATAGTTGGGAAGAGATTTTCGATGTACCCATTCCATGGCACATGGTTTATGAATTGATACGGAAAACAACGCCGGATTCAAAACTTCGAATTTTTCAATTTAAATTACTGTACAAAATTCTTGCAACTAATAGAATGTTATATACAGTATATAACATTCTATTAGTTGCAAGAATTTTGTACAGTAATTTAAATTGAAAAATTCGAAGTTTTGAATCCGGCGTTGTTTTCCGTATCAATTCATAAACCATGTGCCATGGAATGGGTACATCGAAAATCTCTTCCCAACCATTTTGCAATTTATATTGTACAGCTGTCAGTTTTTTGGTCCTTAAATGAAATTGGTATATGTTTTTATTTATCACACTTTTCTTTAACCATTTATGTTCTTTAATACATGGCCGACATACAAGTTCCTTACTTTTTTCCCCTTCTACTTGCCTCTTCCATTTTTGTGGTAATGCTGCAATTAATTGGTTGTAATTTTGGGTAGAGCAGACATTTCCATATGTCTGTGTTAGCTGCATGTGTGACATAACTCCACCAGTCCTATTTATGATATCATTCACAAAAATTATACCTTTTTTAAACATTTCTTCGATAAATACAGTTTTTTTATCAATTACTATATTTGAATTTAACCACAATATTTGTTGTACTATTTGTTCCGTCCTTTCAGGTGGATTAAACTGAAATTGCAACCAACTTTCTAAGGCTTGTTTAAAAAATAAGGATATTTTGGAGATTATTTCCTTTTCAAACAACCGAAAGTGAGCAGGTGTAATCTGAATAAATCTGAATAAATTACAGACCTCTACATGCTTTGTAAGTAGGAAAACCTGCAAAATCAGCAGTGTATCAAATACTTGTTCTCCCCACTGTATATGGGGTATACAATCTTCCCAGCTCTGCAGATTCTGTTGTGAGGAGGCAGAGTCATTAGATCATTTATTTTGGTATTGTCCATATGTAGCTCGTTTTTGGTCACAGGTCCAGGAATGGCTGAAGAATTGCAACATTTGCCTAGAACTAACGCTACAGATAGCAATACTGGGGGATTTGAAAAGCCATAGTCAATCAATCAATAATATAATAATTATTTTAGCAAAAATGTTTATTTTTAATTTACAATCTGTAGAAGCTATGAGAATAGGAAGGTTCAAATCTTTTGTGAAGCATCACAGCACAGTTGAAAAATATATGGCAAATAAAAATCCGAAATGGATGATGTTGGAAGATAGATGGGAGGGGTTGAGTGGAACTGAAGGGTGGGACTAATAACAGGATAAACAATTTAGGGCATGCGGGATCTGTGAAATGTGTATAGGTGCGGAGCTTTTGGGAAATAGCACAGTTACAAGTGGAAATAAAATTGGATGGACAACAGAAATAGAGGAAGGACTAAGAACAAACAAGAGAGAACTATTGTAAAGTAGACTGTGTCTGTAAAATAGGTATAAGATGTATAAATTGAAGGTAAAAGCAGAAGTGTTTATTAGTTTACTCCAATTGGGGGAGCGGTGGTAGGGTTGCGGGGAATAATAATAAAGGTATATTCTTTAAAAAAGTATGTATGTCTATATAGGTATGTGTATGTATATATGTATGCATGCGTGTATGGATATACAGTGGGGAGAACAAGTATTTGATACACTGCCGATTTTGCAGGTTTTCCTACTTACAAAGCATGTAGAGGTCTGTACTTTTTATCATAGGTACACTTCAACTGTGAGAAACGGAATCTAAAACAAAAATCCAGAAAATCACATTGTATGATTTTTAAGTAATTAATTTGCATTTTATTGCATGACATAAGTATTTGATCACCTACCAACCAGTAAGAATTCCGGCTCTCACAGACCTGTTAGTTTTTCTTTAAGAAGCCCTCCTGTTCTCCACTCATTACCTGTATTAACTGCACCTGTTTGAACTCATTACCTGTATAAAAGACACCTGTCCACACACTCAATCAAACAGACTCCAACCTCTCCACAATGGCCAAGACCAGAGAGCTGTGTAAGGACATCAGGGATAAAATTGTAGACCTGAACAAGGCTGGGATGGGCTACAGGACAATAGGCAAGCAGCTTGGTGAGAAGGCAACAACTGTTGGCGCAATTATTAGAAAATGGAAGAAGTTGAAGATGACGGTCAATCACCCTCGGTCTGGGGCTCCATGCAAGATCTCACCTCGTGGGGCATCAATGATCATGGGGAAGGTGAGGGATCAGCCCAGAACTACACGACAGGACCTGGTCAATGACCTGAAGAGAGCTGGGACCACAGTCTCAAAGAAAACCATTAGTACCACACTACGCCGTCATGGATTCAAATCCTGCAGCACACGCAAGGTCCCCCTGCTCAAGCCAGCGCATGTCCAGGCCTGTCTGAAGTTTGCCAATGACCATTTGGATGATCCAGAGGAGGAATGGGAGAAGGTCATGTGGTCTGATGAGACAAAAATAGAGCTTTTTGGTCTAAACTCCACTCGCCGTGTTTGGAGGAAGAAGAAGGATGAGTACAACCCCAAGAACACCATCCCAACCGTGAAGCATGGAGGTGGAAACATCATTCTTTGGGGATGCTTTTCTGCAAAGGGGACAGGACGACTGCACCGTATTGAGGGGAGGATGGATGGGGCCATGGATCGCGAGATCTTGGCCAACAACCTCCTTCCCTCAGTAAGAGCATTGAAGATGGGTCGTGGCTGGGTCTTCCAGCATGACAACGACCCGAAACACACAGCCAGGGCAACTAAGGAGTGGCTCCGTAAGAAGCATCTCAAGGTCCTGGAGTGGCCTAGCCAGTCTCCAGACCTGAACCCAATAGAAAATCTTTGGAGGGAGCTGAAAGTCCGTATTGCCCAGCGACAGCCCCGAAACCTGAAGGATCTGGAGAAGGTCTGTATGGAGGAGTGGGCCAAAATTCCTGCTGCAGTGTGTGCAAACCTGGTCAAGAACTACAGGAAACGTATGAGCTCTGTAATTGCAAACAAAGGTTTCTGTACCAAATATTAAGTTCTGCTTTTCTGATGTATCAAATACTTATGTCATGCAATAAAATGCAAATTAATTACTTAAAAATCACACAATGTGATTTTCTGTATTTTTGTTTTAGATTCCGTCTCTCACAGTTGAAGTGTACCTATGATAAAAATTACAGACCTCTACATGCTTTGTAAGTAGGAAAACCTGCAAAATCGGCAGTGTATCAAATACTTGTTCTCCCCACTGTATATATTTACCCCAAAAAATATGGGGGATTGGAAATGATGCAGACAATTACATTGGAAGCAACATTCTTTCCGCAATATTAAGCTGATCCACCCCTAAAACTAAAAAAAAATATATATATATATATAAATAAAAAAAATTAAAAATAATAATATAAATAAAACAATAAAAAAAACAATTGTAAGGAACATGAATGGTAGATTCAATGAATATATTTTAGGATAACACGAAATGGTCATATTCTTCTGAATGCATCTCCATGTGTGTGGTCTTGCATTTCGTTATTGGTATAGAGGTCCTGGATGGCATTACATATACCCAGCCTAAAACCCCAAACAGCAAGCAATGCAGAGGCAGAAGCACAGTGTCTACCTGGCCATAGATATTGTATGGAAAAAAAAATATACGGTGCAATAAACATTAGTACATTGGTTTAGCTGTAGCAGCTGATGACAAATGACACAGTCGTGATACTGGTGGTAGCAAGCCAATTTAGCAAGCCAACACAATGTCTATCTCGCATTAGTTCAACATTGAAATCTCGCTCATCAAGATAGAATTTGAGAGAATCTTACCTTTTTATCTCTGTAGCAGTTTGCACTCGCCTTCTCTGGGCACAGCAACAGCCAGACAGAAGCAGCTGCACGCCTGATCTTCTTCCCCATCCCCTCTTGTCTAGATTCTACAGGGCGCTAACGTTAGCATGTTCTCTGCAAATCGTTAGCTAGCCAACTGGAGAGAAGAGATCTCAGCTTGCTAACTAGCAAAGCCGACCAACTACACAACAAATATACACAGAGCAAACAATTATTTTCTAAACTAATGTTAGTCTCAACCAATTGACAACTACATAGACCTATTGCTCTGTTACACAATGTAACAACCATTAGTTACAGGCTAGCCAGAAGGCTCTAATCTGCTAGCTAGCTAACCAGCCATGTTTTTTAGCTAGTGTTAGCTAGTGTTAGCTTTGTAGCGGAAACAGTGGACACAGTGGAAACAGTCCTTTAAAATGTTTCCTTCAATTTTCTCACTAATGCCTTGCTGTAGCTTAGAAATTTAGTGAATGTAATTAAGTAATTGTAACACATTTCAAATCAAATCAAACTGCAAGCCCTTAACCAACAGTGCAGTTTCCCGAAAAATAAGTGTTAAGAAAGTATTTACTAAAATAAACTGGAAAAAAATAAGAAAATATATAAATAACAAATAATTAAACAGCAACAATAAAATAACAGTAGCGAGGCTATATACAGGAGGTACCGGTACAGAGTCAATGTGCGGGGGCACAGGTTAGTCGAGGTAATTGAGGTAATATGTACATGTAGGTAGAGGTAAAGTGACTATGCATATAGATAATAAACAGAGAGAAGCAGCAGCGTAAAAATGGGGGTGGGGGGACAATGCAAATAGTATCCATTTGATTAGCTTTTCACGAGTCCTATGGCTTGGGGTTAGAAGCTGTTAAGAAGCCTTTTGGACCTAGACTTGACGCTCTGGTACCACTTGCCGTGCGGTAGCAGAGAGAACAGTCTATGGCTAGGATGGCTGGAGTCTTTGGCGATTTTTAAGGCCACCTGGTATATTGTTGTTTCATATTGTTCTGTATCACAATCAAAATCTTTTCTGTTTCTCCAGGATAAAGTGTTGTTGCTTTGTTCTTTTGAAGGGACTTCTTTGATGAAAATAACTATTCTGTTCCAGTATTATTCCATTGTAATGTCTAATTGCCATTTTGGGAAAGTCACATCGCCATCATATCCTGAAATATCAAAATGTAAAAAAAACAAAAAACAATTAACCTTCATGTCAACTGATTTGCGTATTTTCATCTGGTCTATAGATTAAAAAGTAGATAATTCGTCATGGGATCTAATTCAATTAGCCTTCTAACCAATGTTTTTGTCACCCGCCTATTATATAAGGGTTTAGTAACATCCTTTTTCAAAGTGAGAATTATACGCTCACACCTCAACTTCTAAACAAAGATGATGCAAATTGAGTCTACAATTGTTATTCAAATCACATTATATGATTTACTTTATTGTGTTTTCTTGTCTAGAGGTTTTCATGCTGAAACAGAATTAAAAGTACAATCTAATGAGCTCAATTTCTCTCAGAGAAAAGTTACAGGCTACCTAAAGTGAAGATCATCTTTATGGCAGAGAGCTGTAATGTTCTGTTTCTCTTCTCCAAAACCTCCAGCAGAAATAGCACATCATAAACATGATGTTATCCTTGTAAAATACCTCAGTGTTGCACTGTTTTGGTTCACAAAAAGACTAAATCCAAGGTCTTAATCACTTGTTAGTGATTCACTCTCAGTAATCTAGTTTAACATAGCACACACCCGCGTGCATATGCACACGAGCACACACACACACAAACAGAGACACACACAGACACACACACAGACACACACAGACACACACACACACACACGCACACAGATTATTCCTCCTCTCCCATTGGATTACCCAGTTAGAGTATTGAGAGTCGGTAAAAGGCCAGTAAGAGGAACATGAACAATTTACTGAGAAGCCATGTGTCCTGAATTAGGCCTATAAAGTGTCACTGACATTCAATCACAAACGCAGAACAAGACCTCTCAAACATGTTCAAATATCCTCACATACTACTACAACATAAAACGGTTATTCGGCTGTTCCCATAGGAGAAACCTTTGAAGAACACTTTTTGGTTCCAGGTAGAACCCTTTTGGGTTCCATGTAAAACCCCTTTCCACAGAGGGTTCTACATGTAACCCAAATCCTCCTATGGGGACAGCTGAAGAAACCTTTTGGAAAGGTTGTACAATGATAACTTTATTTCACTCTATATATCACTGCGGTGGTTATTTGCCTCAAGAGAGAGTCGTTTAATGGTCTAAATATTTGGAGCGTTTGAGAGCAGTGCTGATAGGGAAGGGAAAACCCAGTCAGTTGCTGAATACATTCAACCAAAATGTGTCATCTGCATTTAACCCAACCCCTCTGATTCAGAGAGGTGAGCTACCTTAATTGACGTCATGGGCGCAGTTGTTATTAGGGGTTAACTGCCTTGCTCAAGGGCAGAACGGCAGATTTTTACTCCTTGCCGGTTCAGGGAGTCGAAATAGCGACCTTTTGGTTGCTGGCCCAACACTCTTAACCGCTAGGCTACACCTACTGTTAGTAGATTCCTACATAGCCCTCACCAACTTTGGGTTCCTGTGACTATTGTCCGCAAACAAATAGATCCTCCTCTTTCAGTTCTATTTTCATCAAGTTTTTCATGGGTCCAAATGCTATGTTGAATGTCGAATTACTGAAGCAGGTTATTGGAAAGCGAAAAGTAATCAGGCTTTGTGAAAAGCTGCATGTATGTACAACAACAAATCCCTGAAATCCTGACCCTAGCCGTGAGGAGTCTGTCTTTTTAGCGTGGCCTGAGGTGCTGACATGATGACCCTGTAAGCCTCTTTAGTCTACCCTGCCTTCCCAAAATCCCTGATCAGTCACCGCTGTCTCTGTCTCTCTGGCAGGCAGATCCTCCACCCCATCCACCACTGCCACATAGACCGACTCTAAACCCCTCTTCTCCAAATGTCTGTCCACATTTTAATAGACTTACCATCCAATTGCAATAATGACGGATTTAAGAAATTCAATTATTTCTGAAGACTGCGGTGTGCTTTCAAAGCATCGGAGAGGTGCTTTACATTCTAATGAGTGTGCTGGTATTAAGAGCGAATCACACAGGAAATGACAGGTAGAGTAAGAAGAAGAAAACACCAGAAGGGACTTGAATGGAAAATATGATTGGTGATAACCCTAAGGAGAGAGAGAGAGATTCACTTGAACATATAGCATACTATGTACAGTACAGGGGTAGGTGGGAAAAGGAGACATGAGTACAGTACGAGCCTGACAGGGTCGACCTGTGTGAAACAGACATCAAAGGACCCCATGATGTACCATGAAAAAGAGGTGATGAGAGAGATGGGGAGCTAGAAAGAGAAAACGGTGTCGTGTGAGAGAGATGGAGAGAGAGAAGGGGCATGATGAGAGAGATGAGTTGGAAAGGGTGGGGGGAGAGAGAGAGAGAGAGAGAGAGAGAGAGAGAGAGAGAGAGAGAGAGAGAGAGAGAGAGAGAGAGAGAGAGAGAGAGAGAGAGAGAGAGAGAGAGAGAGAGAGAGAGAGAGAGAGAGAGAGAGAGAGAGAGAGAGAGAGAGAGAGAGAGAGAGAGAGAGAGAGAGAGAGAGAGAGATGCTGAGTAGCTAGGCCCTGGTTCCTGGAGCAGTAGGTAATGTAATGTTACCGTGGCAATCTGGTTGCCGGAGAGACCCCTGAGCTCCTCGGGCTTTGATGTGAGAGATTGTGGTTGTCTGAAGTCTTCCTATCACCCTATCACAGCAGATGTGCCTCGACTAGCTCCACCTCCTGCCTCCTAATCACAGGGAATATTTATTAGCTCTCATTACACAGACGTTATTGATGAGGTGTGATATCTCTACTGGACACTTCATCTGGAGAGCATGGGGGACTGATCACTGGTCTGGAGCTGAGCTGATAGCACTACAAATTTCCATCCTACTCCCACTGGAGACCACATGATGGGTAGGTAGACAAGTGTTTGTGTGTGTGTGCGCGCAAGCATTTTTCTCTGTGGCTGTGTTCTGGTCTATGTCTTGATCTGTGTGTGTCTGTTGCCAACATGTTATTTTCTGGCTATTTGTTGTTGACACAGCTGCATTGGGTTTGCCTCTGGAGCACCGAACACTGTGTGGGCAGTGTTGGGTAAAAGCGGGGCACTAGTAGAAGCTCACATGAGAGACAGACAGAGGCAGAGAGACATAGCAATCATCGGCTGTATGATTAGTCCTGTTTTCCCCATCATGGTTTGGCACCATGGTTTGGTCTTAATGGTAAAGTAGTAGGTAGTGCTGCTGTGTGGTTGACTTGGCACCACAGCAGCTCTGTGTAGAACCACAGTCATTCATTCATTCAGTGTACCACAGTGTTACCCATGTTGTAACACACAGATGTGTCCAGCAGGTGAGTTGTTCTTCTCTGTTCATAAACTCCCGTGCCACCAGGCCTCTTAACTGCTCTACCTCGTAAAAAATACTGAGGCCAAACACCATTTATGAAAGAGCCAGTTGATAGGAATACTGGTATACACTGGGCGAAAAGGGTCCGTATCCGGGGATATTTTTACATGACACGTTTTGATATTCTAGAGCAGTGGTTCACAAACTTTTTATAGTCCCGTACCCCTTCAAACATTCAACCTCCAGCTGCGTACCCCCTCTAGCACCAGGGTCAGCACACTCTGAATTTTTTTGTTGTTGCCATCATTGTAAGCCTGCCACACACACACTATACGATACATTTATTAAACTTAAGAATGAGTGTGAGTTTTTGACACAGCCCGACTCGTGGCAAGTGACAAAGAGCTCTTATAGGACCAGGGCACAAATAATAATATAACAATAATCAATAATTTTGCTCTTTATTTTGCCATTTTACATATAAAACCTGATTTGTTCATCAAAAATGGTGAATAATTCACCAGAGGTTAATGAAAAGGGTGTGCTTGAAAGGATGCACATAACTCTGCAATGTTGGGTTTTATTGGAGAGAGTCTCAGTCTTAAATCCTTTTCCACATACATAGTCTGTGCCTGTACTTAGTTTTCATGCTAGTGAGGGCCGAGAATCCACTTTCACATAAGTACAGTACATACAGTAAGTATTCAGACCCTTTACTCAGTACTTTACTGAAGCACCCTTGGCAGAGATTACAGACCTCAAGTCTTCTTGGGTATGACGCTAAAAGCTTGGC